>NC_132880.1:3931331-3933831 GCF_030463535.1 Salminus brasiliensis
TTACCGCCCGCAGGCCCAGTGATGGCATCCGAATCTGGTCTTCTGCGGTATGCCGTTCTCTTGCTAGCCGCCCTGCTAACGGGTTCCCTCTACTACACCCCTTCATTCCGCTGCTCAACCCAGCGACTCGGGCCGGTCCAGCCAGACCCCCGGGCGGTCCTGGTGCTTGTCTGGCTCTGGCCTTTTAACAAGACCTTTGACCTCAACCTCTGCAGGTCCCGGTTCAACATAGGGGGCTGTCTGTTAACAGCAGATCGGAGCCTGTACGGCAAAGCGGACGCCGTCCTCTTCCACCACAGGGACATTGCTCGGGACTTGTCAAACTTGCCCAGATCTCCCCGGCCACCCCATCAGAAGTGGATCTGGATGAATTCCGAGTCCCCGTCCCACACAGAACGAATCCCGGGTCTGGACAAGCTGTTTAACGTTTCGTTGAGCTACCGCAAGGACGCGGACATCAGCTTGCCTTATGGGCAGGTGATTCCCCTCGATAAGGAGCCGGAGGATGATTTCGTGCCCCCGGAAAAAAACAAAATCGTGTGCTGGATCGTTAGTAACTACAGTCCCGATCACAGACGAACGCATTACTACAAGGAGCTGCAGAAGTACATCCGGGTTCACGTCTACGGGGACTACTTCCAAAGACACGTGTCTGAGGAGGGATACCAGGAGATCATTGCTAGCTGTAAGTTTTACCTCTCCTTTGAGAACTCTGTGCACAAAGACTACATCACCGAGAAGCTGTTCAACGCTCTGGCGCTAGGAGCCGTGCCGGTGGTCTTCGGGCCCTCCAGGAAGAACTACGAGCGCTTTGTCCCCAGCGACTCTTTCATCCATGTGGAGGACTTCCCCTCTATTCGAGCTCTGGCGAAGCACCTCTACCATCTGCATGAAAACGAGGTCCTGTACCGCAGGTACTTCAGCTGGAGGAGGCACTTCACAGCGACGACCACTTCCTTCCCTGAGGAAAACGTTTGCCGCTCTTGCGAGTACGTTCGACGGAACAGGGAGTATCAAGTGCTGACAAATCTCTACCAGTGGTTCTGGGACGGTAGTGAGCGACAAGACATGCCACCATTCATGTATAAGCACTTTTCAAGGACCTAAGACTCGCACACCTGTACATATGGTCTAACCTCTGAGGTCTGACATTTTACAAATGGGCATTTGAGTTTTTTTGAGCCCAAATTCAATCTTCTCAGGAACGGTCCTAGTGGATAAGAGAACTTTTGGCCCGGAGGAATTTGGGAGGGTCTTCTATCAAAGTGAGACTTCATGGTTTAACTTTGCATGTTTTGGATCGCTTAAGCCCAAATTAGTCATCCTGTCTAGGCTGGGTTCCTGTCTAAGCCATCCTGGGGGAGGAGGGGGGGGTGGTCTCTGCTTAACCAGACAAATTAAGGCCTAAATAGTATAAGAAAGTATAGGAAAGGAAGGGGGCGGGTGTACGTCATTCATACTGTATAATCCTGGACCTTGGCCTTTGCCCCTAGAACTCTAGGTCTATTGTCTAGTCTTTAGTCATTAATGCAGAAACTACTGTAAATTTTGGTAGTTCGGTGTAGCAGAACTGTGGAGTCCCACAGGGTTCTATTTTGGGGCCCATGAAACTGTGTGGTTACAAGATTGAAGAACTGCAGTGTGGGTGAAGTTATCTTACCAAACTGTGAAATCCTGCCTTGTGTAGTATCACCACCCCCTCTCAACCCCCCCCCCCCCCCCCCCGGGATTTCTCAGCCCAGCCCAGCCTCAGCTGTTTTCCTATTGGACAGGATTGCTAGATCCTGAGATTAAGTTAACGGACTAAACTGAGGAATTCTGCATTGTGAAATACCCCCTCCCCTCGCTTTGGGACACACCCTAATTGAATTCATTGTGGGTAGGGGGTTGTTTAGGGGTGGGAGGGGGGTGGATGTAGCGTCTCGCTGCCATGAATCACTTGGAAATTGACGCAATCTCATGGGCTGGGGATATTTTGTCCACGCTCCTTTACCACATTTATTTCTTTAGTACTGTAAGATCCTGCGGAGGTTGTTTTGCGGTTGTTTTTTGCAGCTGTCAGCTGAAGAATTTGGTGTGATCTCATGTTTCTGCCAGGTGTGTGGGTATTGCATCAGGTTGCTGCCCTGAAGATGGATGGATGCATGCTGAATGTTCTTGTTTAGGAAAATGAGTTGGTGATAACACCTTTTTTTCTATCCTATTTCTACTGTATTTGATGGAGGAGGACTGTGTGGGATGGCCTATTTAAGGGAACAGATATCGGAGTGGCAGTCACGCCGAGGTAAAAGAACAAAAATAAATAACTGCAGCTCAATAATTAAAAACAAAATGATAACAATAATGACAACTTCTGAAATGATGACACTAAGCTAAATGAGTAGCCTACTGGAGGTGGGACGATGCTACAGGCCTGTTCTTTCCTTTTGACCACAGTTATCTTCATGGCCATTGATGTTTCATTGAGAAATGGAGCGTTATAATGAAGCTACCGCCTCCT
>NC_132880.1:3941331-3991331 GCF_030463535.1 Salminus brasiliensis
TCACATGTCCCCACATTGATAGGACCGCATGAGCATTCTCGGCCCAGGCGATTGTAAATTCATTTAAACGATCTTTTATTCCCTCTTTTATTCGGTTCTGCGTTTGGTCGGTTCTGAGGTTATTTGGTTCTGAAGTAAAGGTCAGAGTCGGGTTTGGTGAAGCACTCCAGCAGGGGCGTAATGTGGTGATGATATACAGATATTTAATAGGTCATTCTTAGCGGTACTGTTGGTGCAGTCTGTTATAGCGGGTAGCGGTTGCCATAACAACTGAAAGTATCTAGCACTCGGGCCATTAGTATCTACACAGCACTCTTTAAAGATATCTAGCACCCGTTCAGCAGCTGCATTTTGCACATGTTGCCATGTATTTAGAAAGTTTATTCAGAGGTTATGGAATAATTCATAGTGGTTACAGAAAAATCCACAGTAGATATTAAGTAATAATTTGTAGTAGATACTGAATAATTCATAGTGGTTAATAAATAATTTATAGTGGGTTCTGAATAATTCATAGTGGTTACTGAAAAATCCACAGTAGATATTAAGTAATAATTCATAGTGGTTAGTAAATAATTCATTGGTGTTGCTCAATAATATAAAAAGTGGATACTGAAAAATTCATAGTAGATACTGCATAAATAATAGTATTTAGAGTATCATGTTTATTGCTGAATAATTCATAGTGTTTACAAAATAATTCATAGTAGTTATAAGTAGTAGTAGACTATGTTATATTGGTTTCTGAATAATTTATAGTAGTTACTAAATATTGGTTTCTGAATAATTTATAGTAGATAAATATGTAATATTAATTTATAAATAATTAATAGTGGTTACTAAATAATTCATAGTGTGTTCTGAATACTTTATAGTAGTTAATAAATATTTAATATTAGTTAATAAATAATTAATAGTGGTTACTAAGTAAATCCGAGTTGTTATTAAATAATTCATAGTGGTTTAATATTTCATATTAGTTAATAAATAATAATTAGTGCTGACTAAATAATTCATAGTAGTTACTAACTAAATAATAGTAGACTATTTTATATTGGTTTCTAAATAATTTATAGCAGTTACTAAATAATGGTGTCTGAATCATTTATAGTAGTTGATAAATATTTTATATTGATTCATTAATAATTCATAGTGTTTACTAAATAATTCATAGCGGTTACTAAATAATTCATAGTGGGTTCTGAATCATTTATAGTAGTTGATAAATATTTAATATTAGTTGATAAATAATTCATAGTGGTTAGTAAGTAAATCTGAGTTGTTATTAAATAATTCATAGTGGTTAAATATTTCATATCAGTTGATAAATGATTCATAGTGTTTACTAAAGAATTCATAGTAGTTACTAAATAAATAATAGCCGACTATTTCATAGTGGATTCAGAATAATTCATAGTTGTTACTAAATAATTCATAGTGGTTTAAGAAAAATAATTACTGAATAATTAGTTATTGAATAATAGGTCTTAAAACTCACTCACTGGCTGATGAAATGTGTAAGTGTGGAGAACCGTTTTAAGGATAGAAGAACCTCCCCTAGATGTAATGGTTCTAGTATGGAATTGTTTAAAGCACCATTGAGGAGTGTTTGGTTTGTAATATCCTATTAGAAGATCACTGCTAATGGAATGGGATGCTCTGGAGTACCAGGTCACCATACTCAATGCCAAGCATGGGTAGAGGGGTATAAAGCCCCCCCGGCGTTGGTCTGTGGAGTAGTGTTTACATACAGTAATGCAGGAAATGGAAATACCTCACAAAGAACAGCTTCATGCTCTATTATTCAAATGAGAATGTACGTGAGTAGGCATATATACACGTGTGTGTGTGTGTGTGTGTGTGTAAAAAGAGTGTGTATAAGCACCACTGAAGATACTGCTATTGCAATGCAGTGTGTTTGCATATGTGCTGAATGTGCTGTTTCAGATTCTCTCACATTTTCATGCTGTTGCGCACACACACACACACACACACACAAACACAAACACATCAACAACCACCATCATAACCCCAGAAAATTGGTTCTTGTTTTATACTACATGGTCAAAAGTATTGGGACACCTGCCCATTCATAGTGTCTTTCAAAATCAAGGGTCCAGGGAAGGCTTTCTGCTAGATTTTGATGCATTGCTGTGAGGATTTGATTGCATTCCGTAACAAACAAGAGCATTAGTGAAGTCAGGCTGATAGATGATGATCACCACCCCATACCTCAGTTCTTTTACTGCTCCACAGCTCAATGCTGGGGGGCTTTATACCCACCTAGCCCACGCCTGGCATTAGGCAGCATGGTGTCAATTGGTTCATATTGATCTGCTGCAGAGAGTCCTATTCTATTGGCAGTACGTCTCTACAGGGACCAGACAAGCGTGTGTGTGTGTGTGTGTGTGTGTGTGCATTTGCACATCAGTGTCAGCAATGGGTGCAACTTAAAGTAGTTAAATGCATTCATCAGAAAAAGTGTCCACAAACTTTTGAACTGACGGTGTACTTCTATTTACATGAAGCACAGCTCAAATACTCCATAAATGCATTTGATGGCACCTTTAAGCAATTCATATGAAACCTGCCTGAGCTTATCGACACCCAGCAAACATCTACGGTGTTCTAATGTGAAACAGGAGAACGTCAGGAGAAGGTCAGGTGAGGAATGCTTGTTTGAGTGGAACAGGCTGAAACACAGAGTTGAGGATTTGCTAGGTTGAGATAAGCTGCTTGTAAGATAAGATCTAATTCCTAAATGAAGATAAGATTTGCTTCTGTGATATGAATTTATGGAAAATCATGCTCAGGGCTGAGGACAGGATGGATCTGGTCCGATGTCTGGATTTTTCAGGTGCTGAATTGGTGCGTAGAACCTTATGCGACCATAATATTCACAACAGTAATATTACTACTACTACTGCGCTAATAATAATAATAACAATTATTATTATTATTATAATAAATAACACATTTTAAATAATTAATTATATGTTCGCTCTCCATAAATGTTGATAATTGCTCCCTGCTTTGCTCCGTCATCTCCATTTTGACCAGCTCAAGCTTAGCTCTTTACCAGCATAGGGTATGTTTTTGCTTGATGACCCGTATGTTTAAGCTGGTCGACCAGCAAGACCAGCATGACCATGCTGGTTGACCAGCTTGACTAGACATGACCAGCATGACAAGCCAATCAGCTTGACTAAGCTAGTTGACCAGAATGACCAGCATGACTATGTTGGTTGATCAGCAAGATTAAGCTGGTTAACCAGCATGACAAGCAAGACCAGCATGACCATGCTGGTTGACCAGCATGACTACACATAACCAGCATGACAAGCTGATCAGTATGACCAAGCTGGTTGATCAAAATGACCAGCTTGACTAAGCTGGTCGACCAGCATGACTTGCATGACTAACTGGTGGATCAGCAAGACTAATCTGGTTGACCTGCATGACCAGCATCACCAAGCTGGATGACCAGCATGACTACACTATGCTGGTCATAAGCTGGTTAACCATCTAACTTACCAGTAAATGGTATGTTTTAATTTAGACGACCAGCTTATCAACCACCCTGAAAAGACCATCCTTTGATGGTCTTTACCACCTTGACCATCTGAAACCAGCTTCCAGCAAAAGCTGGTCTTGAGCTGCATTTTGCAGCAGGGCTTTCCTCAGCACTCCATCCGTCCCTCCACCCGTAACCCCCCCCCCCCCCCCCCCCCACCACCTGTTTCTGTAGAGTTTGAGGAACAGTGCCAGAAGCATCCAGTGTTGAGAGCTGAGAGGAGCCGCCAGAGTCAGTTCTTTTGGACTGAGAGGGACAAGTCCAGGCCAAGTGACCCTTATGGAGAGAGATTGAGAGAGAGAACAAGAGGAAGAATCACATCATACTGACCCACTTAATCAAGTGCAATTATGAGAGAAAATGGCTCTTTTCCATTACGGGAGTAAAAATAGGCCGATTAGGCTTATTAGGAGGAGCTGGAGAGCAGCTGGAAAGCCTGATAGTCTCTCTCTCTGTCTGTCTGTCTGTCTCTCTGTCTCTCTTTCTCTCCCTATGATGCTTCTGTCTTTTCTCCACTCATTTCAGTTCAGTTCTGTTAATGCAGCGCTTTTCACAGCAGATGTTCTCACAAAGCAGCTTTACTGAGATCCAGGTCCGAAACTCCTTCGAACAGCCAATGACAACAATGGCAGGACAAGAGTCCTACCTCAAGCCATGAGGAAAAAAACCTTAAAAAGGAACTCTTCCTCCTCTGGGCAACACCAGGAAGCACAGCATATAACACACCAGAAGTAGAGCAAAGGGTCAGATTCAGTTAGATAATGAAGTATGAACTATGGCTAGGTCATGAGTTATGAGAATGGGAGCACCTCCCAAGGTTGTCCTGGAACAGCAGGAAAGGAAAAACAAAGGGTTTATAAAGGCATACCAAACACAGCTCAATTCACACAGCAGGAGACATTGATCCAGAAGGCAGGCAGGCAGCAGCACCCAGCCCCAAATAGACCAGCATCAAGGGGTAGCTTAGGACATGGGAGAAGTGGAAGCAAAAAAAAAAAACAAGAAGGGGTTTAAGAGTATATAGGGTGTACTCCTTCTTCCTACCTTTCTTCTACTCTTTCCCACCTCTCTCTCCTCATTCTGACTGCTAACCCTTCACTGCAGTCCAATATTAGCTACATTTGTGACTTTAGCCACGTTAGCAGGACTCTAAGCCCTGTTCAGGGCTAGTGTGGGCTCGCCCCAGTCTGCAGAGGGTTTGAGTGGAACGAAGTGGTCTTGGGCAGCACTTTTGTAAGTAAGTGTGTGTGTACAGTATGACAGTGAAGAAGTATTTGAAAAGTTGGCGCTCGTTAACGAGTGGAGCAGATCAGCCGAGACGGACAGAGCCGTGGGAGTTTTATTTTTGGGCCGTGCTTCATGACTTTCTTGCCGACAGACAGCAGCTCATATAATACACACACACATACACACACACACATTTTCACAGACCACAGAATGCATTTGATAGACATTATTTGCTATTGTTATTGTAATTGTCTTACATTGTTCCAGAGCTGTCACTCACTGCAGCCAATCGAACAATAGTTCTGATAGTTTGGCATAGCCTGATTGGTTCAACCCAGGTTGGCACATGATATAAAATTATCATAAACCCGCCTCCCTTAGCCTCTTTCTGCAGAATTTCTTTTTGATGGTAGATGCATGATGAGCTGTGGCATGAGCTACCTGTAGGTCCCGTGATGTGGAGCTCACATGGGTGGAGCGTGGACTAGGTAGGTTACAGATGGGCATGCCCTTGATTTCAAAAGGAATGCAGGACAAGCAGGCAGTATCCACACACCTCTGGAGCTCTGGACGTCTAGTTTAGCTACGCACATCCAGAAACGGATAAACGGAGAACCTTAACGAAGCTCCGCAGCACATATGTCTCATTTATAGCAGGTTAACAGTGCACTGCTGGGCTCAGTAGGCCTGCTGGGCTGTAACAGAATGTGTGCAGGAGGGAGATGTGGATTGTATACAACAATAAGCCAGTGATGGTCCTTTGGCCCACACTATAACCCCCCCATCCACCCACCACCCGCCCTCCCCCCCGTGCAGATTTCCGACGGGCACGTTTCGCTGAGCAGTGAAGCGGTGTGTATTGTTTAAAGAGCGAACAAATACAGAGAACCAATCAATAAACAAAGCCCCGGCCAGCGTGTTTTATGTGGCATCTGGCTTCTGTTTGCTTTGCATGCACTGAGCACTGGCTGCTGCTTTCAGCACCACGGCCAAGACCCCTCCAGCATGGGTGGGCATCATTAAACACACACACACACACACACACACACACACACACACACACACACACACACACACACAGACAGGCACACAGGCAGCTTACCCCACTCTCTAGCCCCTGTAGTGAGTGTGTATCTGACAGCTTTGGAGAGAGAGAGAGAGAGAGAGAGAGAGAGAGAGAGAGAATAAAGAGCAAATTAGAAAGGGAGGAGAGAGAGAGAGAATACAGAATGGAGAGAGAGAGAAAGGGAATAGGAATGGAGGAAAAAATAGAGAAAGAGAGAATTAGAGAATGGTAATGGAGAGTAAGAGAATAAGAATAGAAAGAGAGAGAGAGAGAGAGACAGAGAGAGAATAAGAATGGAGAGAGAGACAGAGAAAGAATAAGAATGGAGAGAGAGAGAGAGAGAGAGAAAGAATAAGAATGGAGAGAGAGAGAGAGAGAATAAGAATGGAGAGAGAGACAGAGAAAGAATAAGAATGGAGAGAGAGAGAGAGAGAGAGAGAGAAAGAATAAGAATGGAGAGAGAGAGAGAGAAAATAGGGTGGAGAGAGAGAGTGGGTGAGAGAGAGAATAGGGTGGAGAGAGAATAGGGTGGAGAGAAAGAATAGAGATAGAGAGAGAGAGAAAAGACTAAGGGAAGTGAAGAGAGAATAATGGGGTAGAGAGAGAGAAAGAGAGAAGAGGGAGAGAGTGAGAGAGGGGACAGAAAGAAAGAGAGAGAGAGCTAATGTGCTATGGAGAAACACCTGATGCCTCTCTCTCTCTCTCTCTCTCTCTCTCTCTCTCTCTCAGTCTCTCTTCCACCCTCCACTGAGTCTCTTGTCTTCTTTATTTCTCCTTCTTCTGACTCCCTCCCTTTCCACATTCCCTCCCTCTCTTCTTGCTTCAGAGGTTTGTCCCCCTCTTCCATTTTCCACCCATGTCTCTCGCTCTCTCTCTCTCTCTCTCTATCTCTCTCTCTCTGTCTCTCTCGGTACCTCTGGGATCTCATTAAGCCGCTAACTTCAAATAAATAAAACAAACTGCAGAGACAAAATGAGAGATCTATTAAAAAGAGAACGAGGAGGAGAGAGAGAGAGCGTGAGAGAGAGAGAGGTAGAGGGAGGCAGACAGACAGAGAGAGAGAGAGCGCTCTTGCCGTCCCCCAGCCTGGCTCCTCTCCCTAAAACACACCCTTGCGCTCTGCGTCTTCCTTCTTTGTTTCACTGCCTGCCTCTGTCAATTCAATTAATTTCAAACGGGCTTTATTGGCATGACGGCGGCATTATGGTGTTGCCAGAGCTTTTAGGAACACACACACACACACACACATACTCTCACACACTCACTCACACTCACTCACTCTTACACACAACCTGGAGCATAATATCTGTCTCTCAGCGTCTGCCTGCCTCTCTTCCTCGCCACTCTGTCTCGTCACACTCTCACTGCCAGCATATAATCACACCAGCCAGACTGAGAGAGAGAGGGAGAGAGAGAGGGCTGGATGCCGACAAAGTGAAAGAGAGAGAGAGAGAGAGAGAGAGAGAGAGAGAGAGAGAGGAACACATAAAACAAGATTAATATAAGAGCGGCTACACCCACAATCAAACTACACCCTTACCCCTCCCACCTATCAAACAACCTCACTCACCCCTAAAAAACCTCTTCCTCACCCATCCCAAAAAACCATACCCCTTCCTCGCCCATCCCAACAAACCATACCCCTTCCTCACCCATCCCAACTAACCATACCCCAATCCTCACCCATCCCAACTAACCATACCCCAATCCTCACCCATCCCAACTAACCATACTCCGATCCTCACCCATCCCAACTAACCATACCCCAATCCTCACCCATCCCAACTAACCATACCCCAATCCTCACCCATCCCAACTAACCATACCCCTATCCTCACCCATCCCAACAAACCATACCCCTTCCTCACCCATCCCAACTAACCATACCCCAATCCTCACCCATCCCAACTAACCATACCCCAATCCTCACCCATCCCAACTAACCATACTCCGATCCTCACCCATCCCAACTGACCATACTCCGATCCTCACCCATCCCAACTAACCACACCCCTTCCTCACCCATCCCAACTAACCACACCCCTTCATCACCCATCCCAACTAACCATACCCCTTCCTCACCCATCCCAACTAACCATACCCCGATCCTCACCCATCCCAACAGACCATACTCCGATCCTCACCCATCCCAACTGACCATACTCCGATCCTCACCCATCCCAACTGACCACACCCCTTCCTCACCCATCCCAACAAACCATACCCCTTCCTCACCCATCCCAACAAACCATACCCCTTCCTCACCCATCCCAACTAACCACACCCCTTCCTCACCCATCCCAACAAACCATAACCCTTCCTCACCCATCCCAACTAACCATACCCCAATCCTCACCCATCCCAACTAACCATACCCCAATCCTTACCCATCCCAACTAACCATACCCCTATCCTCACCATCCCAACTAACCATACCCCGATCCTCACCCATCCCAACTAACCATACTCCGATCCTCACCCATCCCAACTGACCATACTCCGATCCTCACCCATCCCAACTGACCATACTCCGATCCTCACCTATCCCAACTGACCATACCCCTTCCTCACCCATCCCAACTAACCACACCCCTTCCTCACCCATCCCAACAAACCATAACCCTTCCTCACCCATCCCAACTAACCATACCCCTTTCCTCACCCATCCCAACTAACCACACCCCTTCCTCACCCATCCCAACTAACCACACCCCTTCCTCACCCATCCCAACAAACCATAACCCTTCCTCACCCATCCCAACTAACCATACCCCTATCCTCACCATCCCAACAAACCATAACCCTTCCTCACCCATCCCAACTAACCATACCCCAATCCTCACCCATCCCAACTAACCACACCCCTTCCTCACCCATCCCAACAAACCATAACCCTTCCTCACCCATCCCAACTAACCATATCCCAACAAACCATACCCCTTCTTCACCCATCCCAACAAACCATACCCCTTCCTCACCCATCCCAACAAACCATACCCCTTCCTCACCCATCCCAACAAACCATACCCCTATCCTCACCATCCCAACAAACCATACCCCTTCCTCACCCATCCCAACAAACCATACCCCTTCCTCACCCATCCCAACAAACCATACCCCTATCCTCACCATCCCAACTAACCATACCCCTTCCTCACCCATCCCAACAAAGCTAAGTACTTGTTTGTTAATCTGATGTCAGACTGATGTCAGTCTGATGACAATCGTTAACATAATTAATTTTAATTAATAATGATCAATAATTACTGTCATTAAATCTAATGAATTGCTAGTAGTTCACACATAATGGAAAATAGAAAGAAAGAAAAAGAGAGAGAAAAGAAAGAGGAAGAGATAACGAGGGAGAGGGGGGGGGGAGAGAGGGAGCGGGGGAGAGAGATGGTGATTTTGTGGGAGGGTGTATTGATTCCTCTTTCCTCCTGGGCTGCCTTTCTGAACCCCTTCTATTATTAGTTTACAGACACAAAAACAGCCGAGAGACAGACAGACAGACAGAGAGGCAGACGGGAAGAGTCAGAGAGACAACAGAGTAAATGACAAAAAGTGATTAAGAATGTGTGTGTAGACTGTGTGCATTTATAAGAGTGAAAGTGTGTGTGTGTGTGTGTGTGTGTGCTGGAGTGAGTGCAGTGAGAACTCTGGCCCTAGCAGGTGGATCCCTGCAGTGTGTGTGTCTGTGTTTGTATGAGAACAGAGAGAGAGAGGTAGAGTGAGAGAGTCTATATATGTATACGTGTGTGTGTGTGTGTGTGTGTGTGTGTAGATGTGGGGATTAGATGGAGATTAGAGTGATGATTACACAGCGTCTTCGCTCTAATGATCTGCACTGTTTATTCAGCTTATCATCCCCACAACACCCAATCCCTCAACCCCCGACCACACCAGATAACACACACACACACACACACACACACACACTCACTCCAACAAAGGCTGGACATAGCCACCACGCCAGTACTTTAATATAACAGTAGTTTATATGACATACACAGATGAGCCAAAACATTAAGATATGCTGATGGTCATCTGCATTTTCCCAAAGTAGCCCACTCTACAAGACCTCTGAAGGTAGTTACCCACCACTGCTGATGTGGGAACATCCCGCAGGCCCTGAGGGTTTTTTGGAGATCCTCTGACCTATTCGCCAGGCCGTCACAATGTGCCCCTTTTAAAAGTGGCTCAGATCTTCATATCTGACCATCTCTCCAGCATCCAACACTTCGAATACAAGAACTGACTGTTTAGTTCTTGTGTAGCGAAATGTGTCCCGCATTTAACCCATCTGTGGTAGTGAACACACACACACACACTAGTGAACTAGGGGCAGTGAGCACACACACACACCCAAAGTGGTGGGCAGCCAACTCCAGTGCCCGGGGAGCAGAGAGGGTGAAGGGCCTTGTTTAAAGGCCCAACAGTGGCAGCTTGTGATGGCACTGGATTGCTAGGTGGTCACTGTGGGATGTAGGGTGGTTGCTAGGGTGTTGCTTGGTGTTTGATTTGGTATGCCACATGGTTTCGAGGGGGAAAAGTTGGATGGTTGCTATGCAGAAACCGAACGTATGCAATTCCTGATCAGACCGAACATCCCGAGTGAGCCCGAGTATCGAACCTACAACCCTGTCATCAATAGCCCGGAGCTCTAACCGCTGAGCCACCACTGCCCCTTGGAATGAGATCTTGGGAATGTGAAGATAGTAAAAGTCTGTGTTGCTATGGTATTGAAGGTGGTTGCTAGGATGTTGCTAGGTGTTTGCTTTGGTATCCCACATGGATTCTAGGGTGGTGCTTAGAGTACTAGTATCATGACAACACAAGGTGCTTGTTAGGCTGTGGTATGTAGGGTGGTTGCTAGGGTGTTGCTTGGTGTTTGATTTGGTATGCCACATGGTTTCGAGGGTGATTATAGTGTACTATGATCAGGAAAACACAAGAGGGTTGCTTGGCTGTTGCTGGGTGGTCGCTGTGGTATGTAGGGTTTTTGCTAGGTTGTTGCTAAGCATTTGCTCTAATATCTCACATTTGGTTTCCAGGGTTCATCTCGTGTACTAGTATCATGAAAACACAAGAGCGTTGCTAGGTGGTCACTGTGGTATGTAAAAAGTACCAAAGTAGCCCACTCTACAAGACCTCTGAAGGTAGTTACCCACCACTGCTAATGTGGGAACATCCCGCAGGCCCTGAGGGTTTTTTGGAGATCCTCTGACCTATTCGCCAGGCCGTCACAATGTGCCCCTTTTAAAAGTGGCTCAGATCTTCATATCTGACCATCTCTCCAGCATCCAACACTTCGAATACAAGAACTGACTGTTTAGTTCTTGTGTAGCGAAATGTGTCCCGCATTTAACCCATCTGTGGTAGTGAACACACACACGCACTAGTGAACTAGGGGCAGTGAGCACACACACACCCACAACACACCCACACAACTGGTGGGCAGCCAACTCCAGCGCCCGGGGAGCAGAGAGGGTGAAGGGCCTTGTTTAAAGGCCCAACAGTGGCAATTTCGAGGGTGATTATAGTGTACTATGATCAGGAAAACACAAGAGGGTTGCTTGGCTGTTGCTGGGTGGTCGCTGTGGTATGTAGGGTGGTTGCTAGGGTAATAGAGGTTTGATTTGGTATGCCACATGGTTTCGAGGGGGAAAAGTTGGATGGTTGCTATGCAAAAACCGAACGTATGCATTTCCTGATCAGACCGAACATCCCAGAGTTTTTAAAGTGGAGAAGATCTGGCAGAAAAAGAAGATGATGAAGATGAAGAAGAGTACAGTAGAGGAGATGGTGGAGTCGACCCTCGGATAACAGCAGTGTTGCTCTAAGCAGAGTGTTATTTGAGTCGGGTTGACTTTCTACGGTCAACCCAAGCTTCATCGCTCTGCAATGTTCTCCACACACAAAACTGGATCTTCAACTGAAGCAGAGCTTGGAGAACGCCTCAGAAACAGACAGACAAAGAGGAGAGAACTGCTTTAGCCTGCATTCCACCCTGCCCCCCCTGCAGTCCCACGTGGAGGTATTAGCCAGAGCCCCTCGGCAGCGAGCGCGAGACATTGCAGTGACCCCTCTCACGAGGGCGCTGCCCTCAGTGCTGCAGCATCCACCCACACGCTCAAACACACACACACACATTAGCGCATACAGCCGCCGGCGTGGCCCACACAGGCATTTAGTGCTAACTCCTCCAGAGGGGCTGGGGTGGGTGTGTTACGGAGTAAAATATGCATGTGTTTCAGTGCTGACCTCATCTCCCGCGCCTCCAGGCTACACTATCTCTGCCGACTGTTCGGACACATGTGTGTGTGCGCGGGAGTGTGATGGTCGAAACATGTACATTAGTTTTAGTTTGGATGTGTGTATGTGTGTGTGTATATATGTGTGTGTGTGTGTGTGTATGCTAGTGAGTGTACTGGAGTATACGCGCTCCTCTCCATGCCTGCACGCGCTCTGATCTCCCCCATTACAAGGTCGATTAAGCCACTAATCCCCGAAATACACGCGTCCAACAGCACGACAGTGCAGCGAGAGGAACAAACGCGCTCAGGAGGAAAAAACGGCTGGGGCTTTGGGCCTAAGCCCCCTGCTCCAATACCGCGTTCCGCCGAGCACGAGCGGCCCGGTGTGTTTCGGGGATTAGCGGCAAACTCGTCCCTCTGTAAAACTACCTTAAGAGCTTCATGAGCCCTCGCCGAACGCGGTGGATCAGAGAAACATCACAGCAACATCAGGAGCTCGATGCAGGGGCCTTAAATTTAATTACTGTGCCTCCTAAACTTCCGTCCTATGGAGGCGAGACTTCCGGTGGCCAGTGGAAATGAAGGACAGTGGAGTAGGTAGGATCTCACCAGCCTATTAACTAAACACACAATTAAGAATTGAAGTCTGAAAACACTCACACTTGTGATTAGGGTCGTTAGAACACATACCTAGTGCAGTGGGCAGCCACTTTAAGTCCAGGAAGCAATTGCAAGCCTTGCTTAAGGGCATCTCAGCCGTGAATTCCAGTTTTGGGAATCAAACCAACAACCTTCTGGTCCCAAACTCACTTATTCAGTCCTGGGAATCAAACCAACGTCTTCTCGGCCCCAAACCTACTTCTCTAACCTTAGCCATGAATACCAGTGCTGGGAATCAAACAAGTAAACTTCAGGTCCCAAATACACTTATCCAGTCCTGGGAATCAAACCAACACCCTCTCGGCCCCAAACCTGCTTCTCTAATCTATGCTATGAATACCAGTGCTAGCAATCATACCAGTGAACTTCTGGTCCCAAACCTGCTTCTCTAACCTAAGCCTTGAATACCAGTCCTGGGAATCAAACCAACAACTTTCTGGTGCCAAACCTGTTTCTCTAACCCAAGCCATGGATGCAGATCATGGAAAGCCACCAAAGACCATCTGGCCCCAACCCTGCTTCTGTAACCTAAGCCGTAAATTTCAGTCCTGGGAATTGAGCCAGCGTCCATCTGGTCCCAAACCGGCTTTCTAACCTAAGCTATGAATACCAGTCCTGGGCATCAAACCAATGACCTTCTGATCCCAAACTTGCTTTTCAAACCAAGCTATGAATATCTTGAGAATCAAGCCAGCAGACTTCTGGTCCTAAACCAGCTTCTCTAACCTGCTTCTTTAATCAAATCAGCAACGTTTCTGTCGCATGAGCACTTCTCTAACCTCATGGGTCATGGGTGCAGTCACTTGGAAGCAACCAGAGACCTTCAGGCCCCAAACCCACTTTTCTAACCTAAGCCATGAATACCAACCCTGGGAATCAAACCAGTGATCCTCCAGTCCCAGACCTTCTTCTCTATCCTAAGCTGTGAAGACTAGTCAAGGAGATTAAACTAGCAACCTTCTGGCTCCAATCCTACTTTTCTAACCTTGTGTGTGTGTGTGTGTGTGTGTGTGTGTGCAGTGTTTGTGAAAGTTAACTGGTGAGGTGTGTTATGAAGAAAGTGGATCATTCGGTATTGTGCTGTGGGTTTTAGGCTCCTGATCGTCGCAGGCCCCTCTGCAGCAGTGAAGTTGTGCCCCTTGCCCCTCGAGTAGTTACGCCACTGGAAAAGCATTGAAAATGTCGTTGATGGATTTCTCAGAATACGTCCATAAAATAATATACCTGTTTTGTATTTTTGACATGAATTACAGACTTTTGCTCTTTTTCCTCGGCGGCCACCTTTCTGTTATGATCACAGAGTGAGCGCCACGGTAATTACAGGGAATTTTTCAAATGATACATCCTCTGGCTTTTTTCTTCTCTCAGGATTGTGAGAGAATCGACTTAACCTTTCATTAGAGCCTATGAGTGTGTGTGTGTGTGAGTGTATGTCTGCGGGTGTGTGAAGTGTGGGCTAGTGAGACTCAATCAGTGGCCATGTCTGTTGGAGTGTGAGCGGCCATCCATCAGTTCCCGTTTATTCAATTCCATAAGTCATCACAACCTAGCACCACCATCTCCCCTGCATCTCTCTCTCTCTCTCTCTCTCTCCCTGTTTCTATCCCTCAGGGCTCAGGGCCCATGCTGTATTGCAGTGCACTGCAAAGTAGCGAACAAATCGTTCTGAATGACTCTTTTGAGTGAGTCAGGTGGAATGATTCAGATTCACAGTCGAAGAAAATATAAAAAGATATGAAGATATTTGTCTATTAGTGTTACTGTGTTAGGCTAAAGGTTAATGCTAGGCTGGCCAGATGAAGCACCACTGCAGCACAGTGAGCTGAAAGGCTAAAAGCTAACGCTAGGCCAACCATTTAGGCCAAGCAAAAACTTCAGCTAGTTTGAAAAGGCTAATAATTCAAAGATACCTCTAAGTTTAGACTCTACTAAACACAAGTCAGTAAGGTGACCATAGTACTGCTATTTGCCCAAGTACTTTCGGAAGAGGAGGGTCTTCAGTCTGGGTTTGAAGACAGCGAGCATTGGACTCTGCCGTTCGGACACCCAGGGGAAGCTCGTTTACAAGCTTATTTACCACCCTGTTATTTTGCCTGAGAATGAAACACAGCTGACAGGAGCCACATAGCACAGTTTAGCATAGCCTAGCCTAGCCTAGCTTAGCCTAGCCTGGACAACTGCTGCATGCTACAGGGAAGCTGGCAAAACAATCAAGTGCTAAGTGGGTGCTAGGCTAAGAGCCAAACTAGCAGACTGGCTCCAATCTTTTCAGCTAGCTAAACACACACCGCACCAAGAGGACAGAAACACTATCCAGTAAGACTTGGGAATAATTACTTGTTACAGTGCTAAGCTAGGCTAGGCTAGGCTAGACTAGGCTATGTGGCTCCTGTCAGCTGTGTTTCATTCTCAGGCAAAATAACAGGGTGGTAAATAAGCTTATAAAACAATCTGTGCATTTTGTTTACCCCAACCAAAGTCACATAGACTATTTGGACAAAAATATTGGGACAGCTGCTTATTCATTGTTTCTTTTGAGTCCAAAGGGTATTTTAAAAAGAGTTTATCCTGCTGTTGTTGGAGTAACTGCCTCTACTGTCCAGGGATCATCATCATCCCCAACTCATCGCAAAAGCACTGGACAGACTCCATCCGTCATTCCAGAGGACACAGTTCCTCCACTGCTCCACAGCTCGATGCTGGGGGGGCTTTACACCCCTCTACTAGCCCAGGCCTGGCATTAGGCAGCATGATGCCTACAGGTTGATGTTTATCTGCTCCAGAGAGTCCTATTCTATTGGCAGTACTTCTCCAGCGCCGGTGCATTTCCACATCTGTGTCAGCAATGAGTGCAACACATTCATCAGAAGGGGTGTCCACAAACATTTGGACATGTAGTGTGCTTACTATTGTGACCTGATTCCTA
Source organism: Salminus brasiliensis (assembly GCF_030463535.1). Taxonomy (NCBI): domain Eukaryota; kingdom Metazoa; phylum Chordata; class Actinopteri; order Characiformes; family Bryconidae; genus Salminus; species Salminus brasiliensis. The sequence goes on from NC_132880.1 coordinate 3,957,042, forward strand.
CCTGTGTTAGCAGTTAGCTAGCTAACGTTCTTCTGTGGTTACTGTAGGAACTCTACAGTAATTTGATATCTCATACAGATTCAAAGTCTGACCTCTCACAGAAATGAAAGGAAAACACCTGCTGCCGTGGGGTTGTTTACATTGCTGTGACTATGCTGCTGTCAATCAGTCAGAGGAGCAATCGGCCTGCAACGCCCACACAGTTCTGGTCAGGCAGAGATGATGATTTTCTTGCCTTTCAATCCATATTTTGTTTTTTTTGTTGTTGTTGTTGTTAAAAGCTGAGTTTGGTTAATCCTCAACTCTCAAATCATTAGGACCACTGAGATGTGCTCCAACAGTGTCCAAGTTTCAACCGTCTAGTTGATGGTTTGAGTACTTCGGAAGGGTGTTCCTATCAGGTATCATGGAGAGGTTCTACATCTGCTCCATGCAAACTCTCCACTGGTGTCCCACAAGGCTCAGTGCTGGGTCCTCCTACAAAGCCGAAAATAGTCCTTTGCCTCCTTACCTGATAGCAATAATCAAAAACAAAGTACAGCTCGGCTTGAATCATATTTTTTTAGGATCCAAGGAAGACAAGCGTCTAGATTATCCTTTGTCCTGACCATTGCCTTATCTGACTGTATGTGTGGTCAGTAGCAATCTTCAGTCAAGCTTAAAGTTGCCAGGGTTTTTTTCAGGGCAGGGGCTTCTTTCTTGGACGGCAACTCCTCGGCCCATGCCGATGTAGGCGATACCTGTTCGACTCTAGACGAGGGTGGGCAAAGGGGGTCTGTGTCCAGCACAGTTTGCTGCTTGCCCTGCTCTAACAGGTGAGTTGTATCAGGTGTGCTTGAGCTAGGAAAAGCAAAAAGCTGTGCAGGAATCTGGATCAGATTCCAGATCCAGGCCCGGAACTGCTCAGCCCTGCGCTAGACAGTGATGCTGGTGTTCCAGCAGCTTCCAGATTATGGCAGGTGGTTCTTGGGGTGTTCCTAAGTTTCTTCTCCACTTGTTCACATCTTCTTCCAGACATACTTTGGACTTTGAATGAGTTCACACTCGAAGAAATCCCCCAAATCCTAAAACTCCAAAAAATCCCCGCCATGCCCAGCAGCAAAGGGAGTTCTTCACCTCGAGTAAGTTCTTTAAAAAGGGCCCCCAAAGCCCTGAGCTGTGCCCCCCCAGCCAGACCCCCTCCCGACCCCGGCCTTGGGGCTTCAACAGTTTCGAAAAACTCTCAGCGTGAGGCTTTTCTTGAGCCGTTCTTTGAGGGCATGAGTGGAATAATTAATTACCACGTGGCTGATTGGGTAATTAGTATGTAGTGGCAGTAGGAGTGAGCAGTCCATTAATACTGCTTATTTATGACACCTCAATGACTAATTAATTATGTTGGAGTGGGGGTTGGGTGGTGGGGTGGTGGGGGGGCTCGCTGCAGGAAGTGTAGTATAGGTATTCGGACCTAACGGCCATTAATAATGCATTTCCGTCACCTTTTCCAAAGGTTTCGCTCATGAATAACTAATTTCGTAACTAAGGAAGGCTGGCAGGGGGATTGGGAGAAAGGGTACAGAAATGTAAAATCTTGCATGAATTTACATCCGTAAAACGATTACGGTTTATACTTTGCTCATCCTTTTCATCTGAGCGCATGCATCATCCGCTAACGGTGGCATTATACTGCGAAGGGGCGGGAGATAAAAAATAAAAAATAAAAAAAAAACAACAGAGGGAAAAAAAACCCTGAATGTTTATAATGCAATGAAATTCATTCTCCGCCCACACTAAGTCAACGATGAGTCAATTTGCTGCGGTATCGGATGGCACGGAGGTAGAATGCAAATGCAGAAGCACAACAGCAGTGATAAAAGTTGGTGTAATAATGACTTTTGTCTGTAACAGAAAACAACACTAAGAGAGAGAGAGCGTCTATTTCGTGTGCAAAGTCCCTGATCTGCAATGTTGGGCCACGAGCAAGTGGCTGTATAGAAAATGCTCAATTAAAAATGAGGCATCAATTATAAAGTTCATAATGCAGTGCTTGGAGAACAGGGAGTTCATACGAAAGCAATTTGTCCAAACGAAACCCGGCGCTAACATCTTACATGCCGAGCTGCACGCCTAAGTGCACGACTCCGGTGCTGCGTATCTTCATACAGTATTACGCAGTAGTACCCCAAATGCAGTGCTGGATAAAGTACAGAGAAACTGGGCTTAAGCAGACGTGTAGAAAGTACTAGAGAGCCAGACTTGAGTAAAAGTACAGGTGCTCTATCAAATACAGGCCCTTATAAGCTCTTTTAGCTCCGTACTTAAGTAGAAGTACTAAAGTATTCACGAGTAGTTTAGTATTCTGAAAAGTACTGCTTAAGTACTGAAAGTAAAAGTACAGTACTGTGTTCTGTAGTTCTTACAGAAAGCAGTCAAAAGTTTGGGTATCAGTGTTTCTATTCATTCAGATGCTCAGACTTAAGGCCTGTCTCAGTTCCTCTGGCTGTAGGAGAAGGACGGGACTGTAGAAGACAGAGTTCATGAACTTCACGAGTCTTCAGTTCACCCTCTAAACAAACTCTCTCGCCCAAAAGAGAAAGAGCTGAGCAGACCTGACTCAACCTGCGTCATACAAGAGTTTCATCTGTAAAACCAGTGAGGAGAGCAGCTCAAACCCCTGAGCTTCACTCTCTGTAAACTCAACTACAGCTGAAAGATCTCAGGCTGTTCGGCACATACGAGGAGTTGCAGGAGGTGAAGATGGAGGAGGTTCTTCTGGTGGTTCTTTTTCTTCTTCCATCTGGAGATAAACTAACAGAGCTCTAGCATTAGTGTCCTCACTGCAGCACTGCTCAGTATTGAGACGGCTTCATCAAACCCGGTGACAGCGCCATCTAGCGGCCTGGAGGTGATTCTGTGGGTTTGAAATGATTCGGACTGTTTTTAGAATTGTAGTAATTGAGTAACGATGCAGCTCATAAACAATGTAACAGAGTAAAAGTATTAAACTCATCCAAAATATGCAGTGAAGTAAAAGTGGAAAGAGGACAAATACTAATCCTCCAGTAGATACAGATGCAGTATTTTAGTACTTAAGTACAGTAGTGAAGTACTTGTACTTCCTTACTATTCATCTCTGGGCTTAAGTGAAAATCTAGCACCATGACCAGGTTAACTCTCCATAGCTATCCACAACCTTCTGTTAGAATTCTGATTGGACATTTGGCCACTCTTCTTGTTAGAATTAGTAGAGTTCGATTAAATGTGTTGTCTTTCTGGCAGAGACCTGACTTTTAAGTTCATATACACTATTTGGACAAAAGTATTGGGACACCTGTCATTTATTTCTTTTTCCTTTTTCGAAATCAAGGCTTTTAAAGAGTTGATCTTGCTTCTGTTGGAGTAACTGCCTTTACTGTACAGGGAAGAAGGCCTTCTACTAGATTTTGGAGGAGAATTGCTGTGAGGATTTGATAGACAGCGCCAGGTCAGGAGGTCAGGATGTCAGATGATCACCACCTCATCTCATCATCCCCAACAACGCAATTCCTCATCACGAAAGTATTGGATGGAGCACCAACCATCATTTCAGAGAACATCTTAATTCAGAGAAGTTTTTCCATTGCTTCACAGCTCCTTAATGCTGGGAGGCTTTATACCCCTCTAGTCCACGCCTGGCAATAGGCAGCATGGTGCCAATAGATCCACGTTTATCTGCTCCAGAGAGTTGCACCTATGTGTCAGCAAAGTAGCTCAATGCATTCACTTAGAATGGGTGTTCACAAATGTTTGGACATGTAGTGTATGTAAGATGGGATTGGAAAGGAAAGGAAAAGCATCATGTTAGCCTGCTCCATCCATTCCACAGTCACATTTGTAAAGCTGAAGAACCCTGAAAAAGTCCTCCTTCTTCATTATTCCATCTACATTGTGCAATGTATCAGTTTCACTGGCAGCAAAGCAGCCCCAGAGCACAATGCTACCACCACCATGCTTAACAGTTGGTGCAGTGTTTTCTGGGTTGGAGTTTTGACCAAACATCTCAACCCTTGTCTCATCTGAGTAAAAGGGTTTTTCTTGTCCATGAGGTCAGCTGCTAACTTTGGTCAATATCAAAGGTGTTGATTCTGGATCAGGGGCTTTTCTTTTGGATGTCGATGTAGTACACCTAAGACAGTGGCGTTGGTGTTCCAGTAGCTACCAGTTCCAGCTATTTCTTAGGTTCTTGGGTTCAAATTTCCTGTCCAACAATAAAAAAGATGTGAACTTCAGACACCTAACATGCCAAATAGGTCTAATCAACTACATTTAAGACAAGAAGACCACTGTGCAAATCAGATTTTTGGAGGAACTACTACTTTAAGGCTTACTTCGGCCTGCTGCCGAGTTGCTGTGGAGTTTCTGCGGCGGAGTTCGGGGTGAGAAGTCTTCGGCCTGTTTCGGTTTTCCTCTCAGAAAGTCTTGTGAGCGGTGGTGTCGCCTGGGGTCTGTGTGCTTGAGTAAATTATTATTATTTTTACAGTGTAATTACCTACTGTAGAGCAGGACGGATGCTGCTGGACCCGGCGATCAATCAGCCTGTAATAAGACTCGCATAGGGGCCAGTGAAGATTGACTGCAGCTCGCGTGCACCACGCTGAGTTCACTTTCCAATCAGCCCCGTCCCGCGGGACGCTACGGGGGCCGCTGCTGCAGCTGCCTGCCATGGGACGGCCTGCCAGCCTCTGTAATGTTCTTATTCTTCCTCTTTCTCTCTCCTACACACAAATTTTTTGGAGACCTACATTTGTGCATTACAAAAAAGAGGCCATTTCATGGAAAAGCATGTTTACTTTGTTTTGCTTGTAGTAAAAAGTTTCCTAGAAAGTCCTGTTTAGCCCCTAATCCACACTGTCCATGTATGAAAAGTAGGCTGAAAAATCAGTCCACTTTGAGTCTGAGTCATGGCTGAGACTTTTAGTAGGTCATTGAGCATATGCTCAAATAGACAACGTTTTTCATGGGGTGTCCTCATTTTTTCACATTAGCACATCAAATTCGATGTGTCCAGGTCTTGGTCTTGACTCGGACTCAACTACTAAAAGTCTCAGCCTTGACTCAGACTTGACTACTAAAAGTCTTGGTCTTGACTCAGACTTGACTACTAAAAGTCTTGGTCTTGACTCAGACTCAATGTGTCCAGGTCTTGGTCTTGACTCAAACCCAACTACAAAAAGTCTCGGTCTTGACTCAGACTTGACTACTAAGCGTCTTGGATTTGACTTGGACTTGACTACTAAAAGTCTCGGTCTTGACTCAGACTCAACGTGTCCAAGTCTTGGTCTTGACTGGGATTTGACTACTAAAACTCTCTGGCTTGATTCAGACTCGACTACTAAAAGTCTCAGACTTAACTACCAAAAATCTCTGCTTTTGGCTAAAACTCTTGGCCTTGGTTCAGACTTCACTACTGAAAGTCTTGGTCTTGACTCAGACTCAACTTGTCCAGGTCTTGGTCTTGACTCGTACTTGACTACTGAAAGTCTCAGTCCTGGTCTTAACTCAGACTTGGCTCTAGCTGTTTTGACTACAACACTAGCCAGATCCAGAGAGCTCTCTGAGGCCTTCAGAAGGAAGGTTGTAGATGCAGATCAGCTCAGTTCAACCCTGAAGACGACAAACGGCACCAAATACGGCTTTTCTTCCTGTAAAACAAGACTAGCTCTACATTAATGACGTTAAAGCAACTTACTGATAAAGTGTGAAATTGGATGTTTAGAAGCGGCACTTTGGACAGAACTCCTACACTTGTTTTAATGAGTTGGCCAATGCATAGAGGAATACAAACAGCGCACAATGTTTCTTTAAATAAAATCAAGGGGGAAAAAAAGATAAGAGAAAAGATAAGAGAAAGAGTGTCAGAATTAATAGCCAGTGTGTGAGTGGGTTAAAGAGAAGGGTGGGGGCGAATTCAGTGGGTCAGAACTGAAAACGGAGAGGAGAATGGGCGGGTTATTAAAAGAAGAAATGTGAGTATCTTAAAGGTGATTTAATTAAACGCGGGGGCCACACTGCACCGTAATTACATTTTTCAACCTGCTCGTCACATTTGATTGGTCCAATTGCTTCCACTGGTGAGTGAAGGGCCGGCCTGAGCAGACTGAAGGCCTGCAGAGCTTCCACCAAGCTCTTATCCACTGTATACTAACCCCTTCCCCTGTCATGTTGGACTGGCACCTCGTGACTTAGACCTGTTAATATGCCTTGCAGCATATCAGACTCCAATTTGGCTTAGATGGCTGTTCCCTGTTCTCTTTATTATAAACCAAAATGGACAAAAGTATGAGGTTTCTTCTGAAATTAAGGAAATTAAGAAGGAGAGTATCATCCCAGCTGTGAAGCCTGGTGGAGGGAGCATCATGGTTTGGGGCTGCTTTGGTGTTTTAGTGTCAGCTCACCTCTCAGTCACTAAGGGAACAGCTGAGTTACTCATTTGGCCTTAATCGAGGCTCAGTGTTAGACCAAACATTAGTCTGCATGATGCTAAGACACTCAACCGCTAAGGATCGGCTCGCTGTTCACTTCTGGCTGCCAAACAAGCTGATTGATAAGTTGTAGCTCGTCCAGAGCACTGCAGCCAGGCTGCTACCAGCCACATGCATCAGAGAACTTGTCACCGCCATTCTGGCACCGATACGCTGGCTTCCGGTGAAGCAGCCGTCGCTGAGCAGTCATATATGAATTTAAATGTGAGAGAGAGAGCAGTGGAGTGAACAAGAGCGAGCGAGCAAGAGAGAGAGAGAGAGAGAGAGAGCGAGAGAGAGAGAGAAAGAGAGGAAGAAAGAAAGACTGCTGAAGTTACTCTTAGCACCCAGGCAAATTAAAAGGCATGAAATATTCAAGAGACAAGAACCACAGGCACTTTTTTTAATACCGAGAATTAGACAGCTGGCCCCTGAAACAGAGAGAGAGAGAGAGAAAGAGAGAGAGAGAGCAATTGAACGTCAGGAAAGAGGAGAGCATTATGTGCGGCCTCCCTCGGGAGAGCACTGAGTGAAAATTTCTTTTGTCTGTGTAGGTGTAATGTCCCTTTATTAAACATGTCCTTGCCTCTATAGCAACCTGCCACGACTCTGGCTTTTCTGCCAAGCTAACGCTGCTTAAACAACCTCGGAGAGTGATTTTTCTGTATATCTGTCCGTTTTCAACAGCGGGCGACGACCTCAGGGTCACACCTCAATAGAAAACCTGGAGTGTGCGAAGGCCAAACACTGGACGGATGGACGAATGGAGGGACGGATAAATGCTGAACGTGTCGCATGTGGACAGTGGTGGGATGTCAGCCTTCAGTCAACAGATTTACGGGAAACAGCAGGGCACGTTTACTCAGGAAAGGGAAGTATCGATATGTTGAAGTGTGCAAATACAGCATTCCCAGCCAACATGTGCACGTGGGGCCTGAATGGGGAGCCCAACTGGAAACCAGAAGTCTTTGGCTCCACATACGGATGCCCAGCAGGGTCAGCGATGGGATCAGAAGGGGTTAACCATGGGTGCCATCTGGGTTGTACACTGCATACAGGGCCTAGATGGGACCCATGTGTGATAAAGATGGGCTGTTAGGATAGGGGCTGGTTTGGGAAGACCAACTAGGTCCCAGTTAAAATGGATGTCCGAACCCACTCCCACCTGGAACCCAGTTGGGAAACCCACCTAGCCCACGTTCCACCCACACGAGCCCCACGTGGGCATGTTGGCTGGATTGATTTTCAAAACCCCAGTATTGATTATTAATGAATAGTTTAGATGTAAAGATTGGTTTCAGACAGTGGTTCATTTTGTGTTGTGTTTAACCCCCCAGCCACTAGATGGCAGTGTTGTACTCCATCCTCAGATCCCACTGTTCTGATTGGATAAAAAAGAAATCAACTTTTGGGCCCAGCCCCGGGTGGTCCAGCGGACTAAGGCGCGGTCACTGTGTTCTTGTCTAGTCCCTGTAGAGAAGTACTGCCCATAGAATAGGACTCATCATGAACCTATTGACACCATGCTGCCTAATGCTAGAGGGGTTTAAAGCCCCCCAGAATTGAAGAGCTGTGGAGCAGTAGAAGAACTGTGTTCTCTGGAATGATGATGGAGCTCCATCCAATGCTTTTTAGGAATGTTGAGTTGGGGAGTTTAGGATGATGAGGTGGGGTGGTGATCATCATCCAACGTCCTGACCTCCCTAACACCCTTGTCGATTAATGCAATCAAATTCTCACAGCCATGCTTTTCCAAAAGCCCTCTTCCCTGGACAGTTGGGAGACAGTTCTCCAGACAGACTCCAACAAAAGCAGGATAAACTCTTTTAATACCCTTGTTTTCAGAAGAAACCATGAATGAGCAGGCGTCCCAATACTTTTGCCCAAATTTGAAATGTAGATATTGCCACGCTACATGAATTAAAAGCCCAAATAAGGCCTGCGCTAACTCAGTATCTAACTATGGTACAAACTGAGCCGTGGTGGGCAAACAAGCACACAGATAAACACACTCACACACACAAACACACACACAGAACGACAGACAAACAGCCCCATAAACAGTTGTGTTCTATGCACATAACACCTGTTCTGCCTCCCCCAACAAAACCAGACAGGTTTAAAAGCCCTCCCTCAAAACAGGAAAAATTTCCCACCAGTGTATACTGCAGAATTCAGTTTTACCGCTCCTGCCACAACAGGCAACACAAACGCACTCTAGCAGCTGCTCCCTCCTCAACGTTCTGCCTCTTCTTCTTTTTTACCCAGCCATCATCCATATGCTCGCTTCCGCAGCACGAAGCCCAATCTTCCTCCACGCCGCTGGTCAGGAGTGAACAGTGGTGTGAGATTATTCAGGCTGTAGGGCTCGTCACCAGAGAGTCTTTACATATGGAAAACTCCCACACTCTGAATGCTTTGGTGCTTCGGTTCACAGCTAGAGGGCGCTAGCGTGCAATGACGAGTAAACGTTTCGTAAAACTCTCCTCGAATTTTGAATAGTGTCTCTTATGTAGACCAGGGTGGGAGGTCCTAGGGGCTCTCCTAGAAGCTGTCCAGCCAAAAATCAGGAAGGGGATGCTGACTAGACCACGTCCACTCCCCTGGCCGTCCTGGATTTTGGGATTGGATATTAAAAAAGCCTGGACATATTTGAATAGTGTCCCATGTCCATTCTGAGGCATGGAGGTCTGGTGCTGGAGGGCCGGGTTGTGATTTTCCAGGTTTCGCCAGGTCTGGTCGGTGCTGGATTCTGGCCTTTGGCTCCCCAGCTCCCTTTTAGACGCTTAGCCCTCATTAATATCACGGCTTCAGATGCTGGTCTTTCTGGAGAACTGTTTCGGGACAGTCTGTACAGTCTTCTACCTCTTATGTTTCGCCAAAGACAACATCGCTTCCTGTAGGAACAACAAAAACAACAACAAGAACCCCCCCCCCCCCCCTCCTACAGTCTGTTTGTGCTTTACACCCCAAAAAGCAGACATGCAGACCTAAGCCAGACGGGCAGGAGATAAAGGAGCAAAAAGAAACGTGATCAGACACTTCGCTCTCGCGACAGGTGCCTGGAAAAACGAGTCTGTGGATCAGGTTTTCTTTTCCGTGTCTAAATATTTCCACTCCTTTCATTATTAATACTAATTGCTCGTGGGGATTTGGTCCTCCACGCTGGCTCGCTGTCAATTAAGCACACATCAGTTGAGTCAAAGCCGGTCCTCTCCGGCGAGAGCGCGGCTCCGCTTTTCCCCAGGAAACAATTCTCAATGGTAGACTAGTGTTAGCTCATTAGACCCCCAGCAGGGTTGAGTTCCGGCTCCGGCTCCAGCTCCGGCTCCAGCTCCGACACCGACTCCGCCACGGCGCCGTAATTAGCCACGTATTCCCTCCGTTTCCACCGGCGAGAAGAGCACCTTCATTTCACTCTCAGCCTGACAGTAATTATTGTTGTAGTCCGTCACCTGGGAGGGAGCGGGATGAGCACTGAGAGACTGCTGCTGCGGCCGATTTTTGTTGGCTGGTGTGTGTGTGTGTGTGTGTGTGTGGTCATATATTTAGCTCTGTGTGGGGACCAAATGTCCCTAGGATGATGGACACTATCAAAATGTGTGACACTGTGGGGGACAAAAACTGACTCAATTAGGCCCTGATGAAAGTCCTCACTGGTGTTCTGTGTGTACTACTCAAATGTAATTACATAATTAATTATGTAGATCCCACCCCTTTCACAGGTACTAGATCATTATCAGTGAAATGCACTGCACCAGTCAGTGGTTATAATGTTATGGCTAATCGGTTTGTTTTTTTCCGCTCTTTCTGCCACTGAAGCCACCCAAAAACCCACCACCTACAGTCCTTGTTTCTAAACTGGCCCAATTTGGAGTACAAAATCCTTGCAAACCTGGCAACCTGGTGGGTGTGTGTGTCTGTGTGTTTTTTTTTTGGTGTGTGTGTGAGTGTAAGGCATAATCTAATGTGCTGTACTGCACGTGAGACAGTGATTGTTGCCGCTTGAGTCAAATCCGAGGCTGTTCTCGGGCCTGTTGCTCCGTGCATTACCGGGCTCGGGCTCAGGCTCGTGGCTGGGCCGAATGCGAATGAGGCCGCTAAGTGCTTTTGTGCTGTATGTTTGAATAAATGGGTTTGCGTGTGAATGACTGCACAGATGGAGGCCGGGCGCCTCAACCTGCCAAACGTAGACGCTCCGAAAGAACGGGAAAAAAAATAAATAGAGGAAGAAGAAGGGGAAAAAAGAAAGAGAAGGCAGGAGAGACAGAATGAGACAAACACTGAGAGAAATTACAGCGAGAGAAAAGGGGCGAGGGCGAGGGGGAGAGGGAGGGAGGGTATTCAGCGGCAGCAGCAGCGGCAGCGACGGCGGCAGGTGGTGCAGAGGAAGCAGAACGTGACGTGAAGATAATTAAAAAAGCACGTCTTTATATATTAAAAAGGAAAGAGCTCAGTGCGCCGGGCTCATTAGGACTCTGTCCATAATGTAAACCCAAGCTGAGCCCTTATAGCCCCGAGGGCACTGGCGAAAGAGAGAGAGAGCGAGAGAGCATGAGAGAGAAAGAGAGAGAGAGTGCTCAAAGTGGGATAAGCAGTTCAAATTGAAATCTTGACCTGTTCATGCTTCACCCACATTCTACTGTTGCAGCAGGCCGTGGAAAGTGGGGGTGCTGAGGGGGCTGCAGCACCTCCAGATTTCATGGTAGTTTAACAGCAATAATAAGATAACTAATCTGACTACACACATATATATATATATATATAGTAACTTCAGGCTCCTGTAGATGGTGCTGCATGAGGATGATCGGGCTATAAATACCTGTGGCTTGTGTGACGGGATTCATAGATTGAGAAGAGGTGGCACGGTGCAGGGAGTGTCTAATTGGATGTGCAGAAAACAGCAGCAGCAGCAGCAGCAGCAGCCGGCCACGTGGGGTTCCGCTTCTGTCAGCCAAGACCAGAAAGCTGAGGCTGCAGCGCTGAGGCACAGGCTCAACTAACCCTGGACAGTTGAGGCCTGGGGAAATGTAGCCTGGTAGGGTCAGAATTCGGGCACAACATGAATCCATGGACCTGCTATTTGGCAACAGTCCAGGCTGGTGGGGGTGGAAATAGTGTAATGGTTTGTCTAATAATAATATTTATATGATATTAAAATAAAATCATATAAAATAATATATATATATATATATATACATACATATACATTTTTATCTTTTTAATGTTTTATATATATATATATATATATATATATATATATATATATATATATATATATATATCTCATAAGCTGTTCCTGCTGTGATTGTTCATTCCTCAAAAGAGCTTCAGTAGTGCTGAGGGGAACTACTGCCCTATGACAGCGCTTTATTAAAGGGGAAATCCACTGATTTTCAGCAGTTCTGCATAATAAAATCGTTAGGATGTAAACAAAGTCATTCACAGTGTTTTATGTGAAATGCGATGATGGGCACCAGCCGTCGGAGGAGTTGAATGCCTCTTAAAGCTCCATCACAGAGAGTTATTACAAGAAAGGGCTATAAATACGCCACCTGACGGTCGAGACGTTGTTTTATGATAGGTTTGAGAAGGTTTCGGCCTGAGCCCGGTTTGCTTAATCCATGTAGGCCAGAGGTTGGCACCTGGAATTTAGTGGAGGGTAAAACTTACCTTTTTATAAAGCTCTGTTCACCAAATGTGCAGATATGATACCTAGTCCCTGTAGAAGAGTACTGCCAATAGAATAGGACTCTGGAGTAGATAAATGCACATCAACCTATTGGCACCATGCTGCTTAATGCCAGGTGTGGCCTAGAGGGGTATAAAGACCCCCAGCAGCATTGAGCTGTGGAGCAGTGGAAGAACTGTGTTCCCTGGAATGATGGATGGTGGTGCTACATCCAGTACCTTTGAGATGAGTTGGGGATGGTGAGGTGGGGTGGTGATCATTATCTAATATCCTGACATCAGCCCTGACGTTCTTGTCGCTGAATTAAATCAAATCCTCACAGCATATGCTCCTCCAAAATCTAGTAGAAAGCCGAGACAGTTACTCCAACAAAAGACAATGACTGAGCAGGTGTCCCAATACTTTTGTCCATATAGTGTGGAAGCCAAGGGGCCGAACTAAGATTCTTTTCACTTCTCTTGGAGGTCAAATGGTAGCATCGCCAACCCAAGAACTGAATAATATCATAGAACAGGGGTCAGACAGCTTCAGGGACCTGGGGTTGTGGGTTCAATCCCTGCTCTGGTCACTGTCTGAGAGGAGTTTGGCGAAGTTTGGTACTCCAGTTTCCTACAGCCTCCCAAAAATGAATGTTGTAGATGAATTGGCTATACTAAATGTGTGAGTGTGTAAGTGAACGGGGTGTGTGGTTCCCTGCGATGGACTGGCGCCCTGTCCAGGGGGCTACTACCAGGTAGGGTTCGCAACCCTGAAATGGAATGGAATTGATGGATGGATCTTTTTGGGTTCCTGGGCAAACACTGAGCCGAAACACCTCTCCTAAACCACTTAGGGATCTGGCTGAGAAATCGCTGGTGACCTCCTACCACAGTTCCACTGAGAGTGTGCTGAGCTACTGCATCTCTGTGTGGTTTGCAGACCGCTCCTCAGCGGATGGAAGAGCACTCCAGAGGGTCATTTCCTCTGGCCAAAAAAAAAAAAAATTATCTGCTGCCCACACCTCCCTCCCTTGAGGACATTTACAGCGCTCACTGCCTCAGCAGAGCCATCAACATCCTTAAAGACTCATCCCACCCTGCACATCATTCGCTTGACCTGTTGCTCTCTGGAAGGCTCTACAGGACCATTAAAGCAACCCCAGAGCTGCTATTGAACTTCACTAAAAAGTTGGTACCTTCTTAAGTGATCTCCCTCACTCGGGCTCACGCTATTGGCTATCCGCCTCGGTTTAAATAACTCTCATAAAGGTCAAGTGCTAGGACTGTTGGACTGATCCCAATGTCCACTATATGTCCAGAACTGAGAGAGGTTTTAGAAGAATAGGAGGTCTACAGGCAGCTCGTCCAATACCAAGCTTGGGTTAGAGGGGTATGAAACCTGTGGAGCAATGGAGCTGTGTTCCCCGGAGTGATGGACCTCACTAGGAGGAACTGACCTCACTAATGCTTGGGAGGCCGAAACCAAACCCTGGAGGCAATCAAACCCTTACAGTAAAGTTCCAGAATCTACTGGAAAACCTTCTCAAAAGAGTGCTTTGGATATTCCTCCCTCCCTTTGGATTCCTCCCTCCTCCAAAAAAGCCATGGTAGCTGAGCTGGCCATGCCAAACTGCCCTCTAGGTGTGGGGGTATGAGTGAATGGGTGTATGATAGCTTATGATACGCATAGGCGAACACCTCTCCTGGAATACCAACACCATCAGGGCAGTCCACAAAGCCCAGCAGTGACTCTGCCTCCTGAGGATCCTTAGCAAGATCAACCTGGCTGAGAATCTGCTGATGACCTTCCACCATTGTACAATGGTAGGTCCTGGACGCATTGCGACCCTCATGAGGGATAAGGCTGGAAGGCTCGACCTGTGCTGGACTCTGGACTCTCGTTACCCACCTCTGAAGTCAAGGATGGCATTGCCTCGAATCGTCCACCTTAGAGCAGCATTTTGCAAAAATTGGCGTTTTTTGGCTCCCCCTACAGTTGCAGAGTGTAATTCACTAAAGGACATGCTTTACACATGCATTTCTGGACAAGCTGAGAGATCCAGAACTAGCATCTGAAGGTAAAGAAGATAACTATGACTCTATGAGATCTCGTGCAGCTCCACCAAAGTTAGCAATGACAGAGGCGGGACTCTCCCTCCTTTTACAGTCAGCGGAGCATCGCCATGGTTCCGGAGCTGCGGTTTGAAGGTGAAATTGCCACTTCATGTGGCAAGATGGTTGATGCAGCTGTGAGCTCTTGCGCAGTCATCCGTTGAGCCTGTGAATGACTCGAGGTTCGTAAGCATTAAGCATGTGAAAAAAGCCCAGCTGACTAATGAGCCTGCTCCTACCCTGCGTGCCTGTGTGTGACATAATAAGCAGTATGGCTGCGGTGCGAATAAGTTGAATGGAAGTGAAGTGCAGCGTGGGGCTCAGGAGGAGCTGTGAAATGAGTCAGAACGGCCTGCAGTTGTGAAGGTGGTGGGTATGGGAGTATGGGAGTAAGGGTTTGGGGGGGTGGAAGGTAAGGGAGCAGGCCTTGTCAGACTGGCTCACACAGGTAAATGGCATTTTTACCCACTCGCTCAAGACAAGGGGGTGACTCAACATGCACTTAGCGGCTGCTCCGCACGGACCCGTGTCACCTGCTGGAACGTGTAATATTGGCTGTCAGCCTTCAGCTGGAACACCATTTGCTATTGTGCCCCCTCCGACACCACCAGCACCACCACCATCCCTGCCACCACCACAGGTTGCTTCTTCTTTGTGAACGGAGTGGTTGCAAATCATCAGTGTGAGAGTGTGTGACCATTATTGGCCATATATTGTATCAGAAAGTCCACAGGATGGGGGAGAGGTATTAGATTAGCTGCCTATGGGATCGAACTTTGTGGTGGGGTCAGTGAAAACTGAGAGGTTAAAGTGTGTGTGTGTGTGTGTGAGACGTGTGGACACAAAACAGACAGAAATAAGTCCTTATTGGGCCTTAAGCGCTGCTCACCGCCGCCCCCTTGATGCTTTTGACACGGGCAAAGAGGAGACAGTGGGGTTTGGGGGGGTGCGGGGGTCTTGGTGGGCACTGTAACGAACTTATCTTTGAACCAGGGAGCACAGGTAATAACGGCCATAATAAGAGCAGCAGCAACAAGCGCTGCAGTCCTGCGGTGTGATGCGCAGCTGATTGCAGCTGAAGGCATTTCTGGAAGGGATGATTAAATGAGAACACTGTAGGATGAGGTGATAGATGGGAGGAAAAAAACGGAGTGAAACGTGTTGGGAGGGAGTGGGTCGGCTGCCGAGAGAGAGAGCGAGAGCGAGAGAGAGTGCGCGAGAGGGGTAGAGTGAGAGAGAGCGGCAGAGAACTGGAAATTAGCAAGTGGGAGAGAGACTGAGGCAAGGGGAGAGGGACAGGGAGGCAAGCAGAAAGTGATATACAGCAACTGAAAGAAAAAAGAGAGAGTGAGAAAAAGTGTGTGCATGCGAGAGAGAGAGAGAGCGCGCGAGAGTGCGAGAGAGAGAGGAGGAGGAGGAGAGGAGTCAGATTGCAGGAATGTTAACGGTTGACACGTTCATTATCCGCTCCTGTTGTGGAGAAAACGTTGGTGCTTGTGGACTGAAAGGCGCGACTGTCTCCCATTACAGCTTTCCTGCTCCAGAAATACCCCACAATCACGCCTCCAGCGGTCGGCCCACGCACCAGCACCCCACCAATTTCCCCATTATAGCTACTAACAGCCCAACAGGCCCGAGCGTCGGCAGGCCATCCATAAAGCCACAGATAAAGCCATGCCTGAAGCCGTACCTGTATCCATCATGTGTGCAGAACTGTGGTGAAAGTGTGGCTGTTTAGGCGAAATGACGCACCTTTGTCCACTATTCTACATAACGGTGTGTTCTACAGCACTGCTAATGCCGTGATAGCGATGCTAACACTGCGATAGTGATGCTAATGTTGCATTGGGATGCTGGTAGGACCCGGCAGCCAGCTCAGTAGCGATGCTAATGCTGTTATACCACTGCTAACACCACTGTAGTGATGCTAATGCTGTGACTGCGATGCTAACACTGCGATAGTGATGCTAATGTTGCATTGGGATGCTGGTAGGACCCGGCAGTCAGCACAGTAGCGATGCTAACGCCGTTATAATGTTGCTGACACCACACTAGTGAGGCTAATGCTGTAATAGCGATGCTAGTGCTGCGATAGTGATGCTAATGTTGCGATGGGATGCTGGTAGAAGCCAGCAGCCAGCTCAGTAGTGATGCTAATGCCGTTGTAGCGTTGATCACCACCCCACCTCTTCCTGACCTCCCAAACTAATCCCAAAAGTACTGAACCATGATTCCAGAGAACACAGTTCCACTCCTCCACAGCTCAATGCTGGGGGTCTTTTTACCCCTCTGGCCCACACCTGGCACACCTAACGCTTAACCCTAACCCTAGACAAGCTGTGTGTGTTCACATCTGTGTCAGCTAAATTCAGAAATCAATTAAAAGCGGTGTCCACAGACTTTTGGACACATAATGTACATGGGCTGTATGGAGTGGGGAGTGACCGGTACGTCCTGAAATGCAAACAGTGTGAACATAATAGGCTACATGACCTTCTGTCCTGAAAGCTCGGACGGGACGGTCAGTTTTCTACGATACGGGCCCTTTAAGCCTGCCTGTCATTCGCAAGGCAGAGCATGTGCGTGCAGGTTCGTGGCACGGTACGCGCCTGTACGTCAACAGCGGTTTCGGCGAGCCAAGTGGCAGCAGCACAGGAGTGGAGTGACAGAACACATAAAGACGTTCATTTTCAACCAAAGACACACTCACACACACACACACACTTACACACACTCACACACACTCCATCAGTCAGCTGAGGCCCTGATGGGAGGAGACGCCAGTGTGACAGTCTCGTCAGCAGCCCATATTAAACATATTTAAACATGGTGCTAATCTCCAGCCTGTGGATGACAGCACACACACACACACACACACACACACATATATATATATATATATATATATACACACACACACACACACACACATACACGCACATGCAGAGCTTAGCGGCCTGTCAGGCAGGTAATAGAAGAGTGGAGAGGAGATAAGAACGTGATAGATTGGCTCCTCTTCCTCTGATTGGGATCCGGCCATGTAATACCACCTCATCTGCAGTTAGCCACCGAGAGACGAGAGCGAGGAGCGAGAAAAGTCGTCCGAGAGTGATTCGATTTTAATTAATAAAACCCAGCCAGCTCCTGGACGGGACGGCAGGATGTTTTGGATGTGTGTGTGTGTTTGTATATTTTTAGCTTAGGTTCAAGTTTTTCAGAGGACGACTCAGAGGAGTTCAGATGGAGAAGAGAACATTTCGAGATTTCCCAAAATGGAAAAATGGGACTCAACTTAACAACCATGCAAGAGCTGGAAGACCACCAAACATACCCCTATCAGATAAACACAGCACTGAAAGAAATTCAATAGGACATTAATCTATTGGTGCCTTGCTGCCTAATGCCAGACGTGGGCTAGAGGTATAAAGCCCCCCCAGCTGTGGAGCAACAGTGTTTTCTGGAATGATGGATGGTGGTGCTCCTTTCAATACTTCCTAAGATGAAGTGAGGCGGTGATCATCCAACATCCTGACCTTGCACTGAATACAACCAAATCCTCACAGCAATGCTTCACAATCTAGTAGAAAGCCTTCTATCCTGGACAGTAGAGACTTACTTACTTTTTTAATACCCTTGATTTTGGAAGAAAAAATCGTGAAAGAGCAGGTGTCCCAATACTTTTGTCCATATAGTGTGTGTATATATATATATATATACAGTATATATAAAGCATATGGGTAAATCAGTATGACTCCATACCCTGACACGCTCTAAAAAACAGCGTGTGTGTGTGTGTGTGTGTGTGAGTGTGAGTGTGAGTGTGTGGGCCTTAATTGTGCTCAAACTCCAAGTCCGTCACTGCTGTCTGCTGAATGAGATGTGCAATATGTGAGCTCCCACCCGTCTCATAACAGCGAGGTCCGGAAGCAGGAGTCGCTGGTGAATCTATCAAGCTGAAATATCAGTGAAATTACTTTTTTTTTGGAGACTTTTTCTCTCCACAGAAACAAAGCTTAAAAAAAAACAGGCTTTGTGTCGGCAGGATGAGGCTGACAGTTAAAATGTGATGCTTTTCACCATGGAGGAAGTGTGTGTGTCTCTCTCACACACACACACACACACATCTGTCGCTCTGAGCACAACATGCCCAAGTGCCACTCCAGCAACGGGTGTGGCTCAAAACGCGAAGCTGATACATCAAGAGCTGCCTGAGCCTAAAAGTAAGAGATATAAAATGATAATGACTGTATCTGCAGGTGTGTCTGTGTGTGTGTGTGTGTGTGTGTGTGTGTGTGTGAGAGTGTGTGTGTGTCCAGGGGCCTATAAGGGTTGTGGGTTCGATTCTTGCCTTGGTCACTGCCTGTGAGGAGAAAAGTAACAGTCTCTACTGCCCAGGGAAGAAGGCCTCTACTAGATTTTGGAGGAGCATTGCTGTGAGGATTTGATTGCATTCAGCGACAAAAGCGTTAGTCAGGTCAGGATATTGGATGATCACCATCCCAGCCTCATCCTCAGCTCCCCTACACAGCTGTGTGTGTATTTGGGTGCAGCTCTCTTCTTCCAGTCCCCTTTACCTCTTTCAGCCCTCCACTGGTTCCAGTCCCCTTACCCCTTTTAGTCCCCTCAGCCCTTTCAGTCCTCCACTACTTCCAGTCTCCTCACTCCTTTTAGACCCCTTTACCCCTTCCAGTCCTCTTACCCCTCTCAGTCCTCCACTCTTTCCAGTCCTCTCATCCCTTTCCAGTCCCCTCACCCCTTCCAGTCCTCCACTCTTTCCAGTCCCCTTTACCCCTTTTAGCCCTCCACTGGTTCCAGTCCCCTCAGCCCTTCTAATCCCCTCACCCCTTTCAGTCCCTTTACCCCTTCCAGTCCCCTTACCCCTTCCAGTCATCTCACCCCTTCAAGTCCCCTCAACCCTTCTAGTCCTCTCACCCCTTCCAGTCCCCTTACCCCTTCCAGTCCCCTCACCCCTTCCAGTCCCCTCACCCCTTCCAGTCCCCTCAACCCTTCCAGTCCCCTCAACCCTTCTAGTCCCCTCAACCCTTCTAGTCCCTCAATCCTTCCAGTCCCCTCACCCCTTCTAGTCCCCTTATCCCTTCCAGTCCTCTCACCCCTTCCAGTCCCCTTACCCCTTCTAGTCCCCTTACCCCTTCCAGTCCCCTTACCCCTTCCAGTCCTCCACTACTTCCAGTCCCCTCAACCCCTCTAGTCCCCTTATCCCTTCCAGTTCCCTCACCCATTTGAGTTCCCTTACCCCTTCTAGTCCCCTTACCCCTTCCAGTCCCCTCACCCCTTCCAGAAACATCACTAACTCATCTCTAAAACTGGACAGAAGGCAAAGACAGTCTTCGAGGTGGACACTGCTGCTGTTTGTAACCATGCACTGATGTACTTCTGTCCATTTACATTTCTGAAGGAGTGTGTTGCGGTTCTACCATCGGTGCTAAAATAAGGTGAAGAGGTCAGGCTCAGAGCGAGGAAGCATGTGTCGAGTCTGAGGTTACGCGCCGTGTGCTGCGGCTGGTTTTAGCCAGTCCAGAGAAAGGTGCTGATCTTTCACACTCCACTAGGGGTCTCTGTACAAACAGCCAGGCCACAGGGAGGTCACACACACACACACACACACACACACACACACACACTCGCTATGCTCAACATGATCGTTCATTTGCTCCCTCACTGTGCAGAACCAGTTTGAGGAGATTAATTGATTTTAAAGGGACAGCTGGGCAAAATAAACGAGTGCATGTGAGTCAACAGCAAACCCTTAAAGCAAATCCACAGAATGAAGGATATGCTCTTCCTCTAAACAACATATTTTCCCAAATCAGGCATTAAATCCCTATTAATACCATCATTTTAATTCAGACATGTGAGCCATTTACACAGTAAAATGTCACGGGGTGGTAAATTTCAGCCTTAATTGGCCTCATTTTTAAAATATCATTAAAATTTGTATAAAAAATATATTGCATCCTGAAACAACAAATAAACGGTAAAATAAGTTAGTGTGACGGGGTGGTAAGTTGGTAAATCATTAAAATGTAACAAAAATATATATTATTATTTTTATTGAAAACACTAATAATAACAATAATAATAATAGAATAATAATAATATCTTAACATATTAATAAATATATCTTATATAAAATAAGACATATAATCTTAAAATAAAAATACAAATATAAATATTATTGATAGTAGTAGTAGTATTATTGATAATAATAATAATGATGATAATAATAACAATAATAATAATAATAATATAATATCTTATATTAATAAATATATCTTATATAAAATAGATACACAGATAATCCTGAAAATAATAATGGGTTTAAATTATATCTATATCTATATATATATATATATATATATATATATATATATATATATATATATATATATATATAATTTCTGGGTGGCTCAGAGGTGGAAGTGCCATCAACCCACCCCTGAGAGAGCAAGGCCAGTTGTGTTCCCTCTGGCTCCGGCTGCTGAGGGCAAAGCAGCATGATCCGAAGCTGCTGTTTTAAGGTTGCTACGTAACGCTACTAGAAAAGGTTGCGAAGCTCGGATTTCGGGGGCCTGCTTGTCTCTTTAAGGCTGCCGTGCTCTGTGTGTGTGCCATCTGAGAACCATTCAGCACACGAGGTGTATTTTTAAAGCTCTGTGAGGCCGTGGCTCTTTCTCTCCCTGTCTTGCCGTGAGTAAGATTAGCTACATTACCTTTTGTTGAGTCCATTAGATTGGTTTTGTAAGAGGAAGGAACTGGGCGGCTCGGAGAAACACATTCATTTATTCACCCACATGGATGATCTCTGCATTCATGGGAGCTGCCGGATCCTGGACTTTAGTCACATCTGCTGAAGGCGTTATATAAAAGTTTGGAAAGAAAAGAAACAATCACATTTGGCCCCAGAAGAAAAGTGAGCATTCTGCAGTTCCGCGGGCGCTTCGTAGACTCTTCTTCGTCTTTGATTAATGCTCTGCATTGAATCGCTCCAATTTCGGCCTTAGACGTTGCATAACCACAATGGAGCGAGCTTTCCAATTAGACCTCCCGAAACAATAAATAAACCTCTTCACCGCAGCTCCGACGCTAATGGCCTCAATTAGTACTTTATGCAAGAAAGAGTAAAACTGTCTTAAGCGCCACGCGTTATTAAAGTGCTGCTGCGGCCTGCGCCGCTGCTCAGCGGTGGGCGCCGGTTTTAAAGCAGCGTTTTGTTGTAATTACGCTCCTCGTTCTTTTAAGCTAATGCTAATTTCAGGCCGACAGAAACGTGTCCAGAAACACTTGGCTGGTGTTTTGCCACAGCGAAGGCTGCTGGAGTATATATCTGATCCTAGCGCTCGGAGGCTTGATGCCCATTACTCTGCCTTTCAGCTGGCAAACACACACATACACACACACACACAGCAGCAGGACATGTAGGCAGCATGATTAACTTTCATTATCACAGCTCTGGAACAGGGAAAGACGGGCACGGAGGATGGAGGAGATGGAGGGGATGAGAGATGAGAGATGTGAGATGTGGAGATAGGCCTTTCGTTTTTCCTCACGTACAGCCATGTGCAAAAATTAGGACACTCCATGAAAAGCTTTTTTGTCTTTTTTAACACGTTTCATTTATTTATTAATATTTCCCCTCATTTTCTACCTAATGTGAAAAGCCGGTTATGCCGTTCATGTAAACTCCACCTATCACTAGCTATGGCCCCAATACAAGGAGGGGGAAGACTAGCCAGCCACCACAGCATCGGAGCAAAGCATAGCTCCCCAGCTCCAATACAGTAGCTAACAGGCACCTGTGTGCTGACCATCATCACACTAGGAGGCGCCATCAGCCCACCTCTGACTCAGCAGTTGTGCTCTCTCTGATTCCGGCTGCTGATGGCAAGCAGCATGACCCAAGATTCAAGCCTTAGTGGACACTGGACCACTCCACCACCAATTGTGCTCTCTCTTACTGCGGCTGCTGATGGCGAAAACAGTAGAGGCAGTTACTCCGACATTTTTTTAATATCCTTTTGAATGTGCATGTGTCCAAATATTTTCGTCCTGCTAGTGTAGTGCATTTCTGATCAGTTCTGCGCCGACATCTTCATGCATGGCAGAGCGACTGTCAGTGTCAGTGGTGTTACTTTAAATGTTCAACTAGAGGCCATGGTCTCGGCTGATCTACCTCATTTCAGGTGAAGGGGGAAGTGTGGAAATTTGATTTGTCAGCTGAAGTCTTGCTCAAACCCCCGCAGAGTGGACTGGGCCTGCTAACGGTGAACACAGAAGTCTGTTTCTTGGTGTACACGGCAGAATGAACACCCTTGGAAACATTCATCTGCAATTAAAAGCACAGATGGCCATAAGAAAACGACTTGAATTAAATCACAGTACAAAATAAGCTACAGTAGATCAGCCAATCAGAAGCTCACTCCAATCACGCCTCTCTGAATCTACTCCAATACGCTTGAAACTAGTTTACCTCTCCCTCACACAGCGCCTTCATACGCGTGTCTGCGTGAACACATAGGGTGTGTGCTGCGTGTGTGGTGGTCTTCTCGTTTTTGCTTTTTCATGATCAAATACATTCCAGTTTCAAACTGGCAAACCTGGTCCATAGTTCCGCTGCCCAGCACGGCCGAGAAGAAGAGGGAAGATGTCTCTTTTGAGTCTTGGTTGCTTCTAGTGGTTCCTCCTCATGCTCTTAGGGAGTTCTTTATTTTCAGTCTGGGTTCCTCCAAGATGTTCTATTGATTAATGGTTCCTTCCAGTGGTTCTTCTTAATGCTTTTCTTTATTTTCAGTCTGGGTTCCTCCAAGAGGTTCTTTCTCATGATCTTAGAGGGTTTCTCCTTTTGAATATTGGTTCCTTCCAGTGGTTCCTCCTCATTCTCTTAGAGGGTTTCTCCTTTTGAATATTGGTTCCTTCCAGTGGTTCCTCCTCATTCTCTTAGAGGGTTTCTCCTTTTGAGTCTGGGTTTCTTCAAGTGCAACCTTAACCCAAAACCTAACCCTAACCCTCATCCTGGCCCCAATCCTAACCTTAACCTCAACCCAAAACCTAATCCTAACCTTCATATTGGCCCTAATCCTAACCTTCATATTGGCCCTAATCCTAACCTTAACCTTAACCTCAACCCAAAACCTAAACCTAACCCTCATCCTGGCCCCAATCCTAACCTTAACCTCAACCCAAAACCTAATCCTAACCTTCATATTGGCCCTAATCCTAACCTTAACCTTAACCTCAACCCAAAACTTAATCCTAACCCTCATCCTGGCCCTAATCCTAACCTTAACCTCAACCTCAACCCAAAACCTAACCCTAACCCTCATCCTGGCCCTAATCCTAACCTTAACCTCAACCCAAAACTTAATCCTAACCCTCATCCTGGCCCTAATCCTAACCTTAACCTCAACCTCAACCCAAAACCTAACCCTAACCCTCATCCTGGCCCTAACCTTAACCTTAACCTCAACCCAAAACCTAACCCTAACCCTCATCCTGTTGGTGATTCCTCCTCATGCTCTTATATGTTTGTCTTTTTGAGTCTTGGTTCCTTCCAGTGGTTCTTCTTTATGCTCTTATCACGTTTTTCCTCTCTAGACTTAGTTTCTCTAAGTTTTCTGCATTTTAACTGACTGAATTGATGCCGTGTGTTTTGTGTTGTTGCATAAAAACACACAAGAATGTTTTCCAGACTTGTCAAAAACAAATGACAGTGTGCTCAGAGCTATAATTGAAATACTGCCCATTCTTGTCCCAAAGTCAGCAAACAGAGCTAATGGGAGATGATGTGCACCCTATTCCTGCACTCATTCGCCTCATGTTGCTAATTGGGATGAATACATTTCAATGGCTCATTTCTTCTCTCTCTCTCTCTCTCTCTCTCTCTCTCTCTCTCTCTCTCTCTCGCTCGCTCTCTCTCTGTTTTATTTCCTCTCCTCTGAGCTTGCTTCCATGCTTGTTAATGGCTTACCGGCTCATTGATGGCCCAGATGTTTTTTCTTTTTTTTTCGTAATAAAACATGATCATCAGGGAAGTGGACACGGCACTGCCTCGTGCGACTTTGCTGCAATTCGCCACGTGGGAAAAGTCGGGTGAAAGCATAGCAATAGCAACACAGTGGTGTTCAAATGCGATTCAGTGAGTCGCGCCGAGGACTGTCTGATTTGAACTGGAATTTGCTTCCTATTTATATTCAGTAGCAGCAGTTACTTAAGTTTGAAAACTTGCTCAATAAAAATAGGTTCGCTTCTGGGAATTCCTTGTGCAATGTTGAGTCAAATTTCCAAGATTTATAAATTCAAGGAATATTTAACTTCTTAAATGTCCCAGATCCATCGCTGGTCCTTGGCTTTTTTTTTAACCTCACTTTTAACGTAGGAACTCATGCATGCATGATAAGTAATGAAAGTCATGGAGCACAAAAACCATCAAATATGGGCTCCTCTGAGCAACTGTCCAAAGACCTGAAAGTAAAAGTAATCAATGTTCCACAAAGAGGTGGAGAAGGAGCCATGTGTTTTTAGCTAGCGGTTTCTACAGTTATTAGGAAATGGCAGTTCAGGGGAACTGTGGAAGTCAAGATGAGATCTGGAAGAGCATGAAAACTCTGTGAGAACTGCTCTTATGCTGGCAAGACAGGCAAATCAACACCGCCATCTAAGTGCCAAGATTCTGCAAGAAGGTGAAGCACAACCATAACCCTTTATTTGGAGTTGTCCTTTGTAGAAGATTAATAAAGTCTTAACAGAGAATCAGTAAGACAGCAAAACCTAATTCTAACCAAAATCAGGGCTCTAATCCTAACTTAATCTCAAATCCTAACCATCGTCCTGACCCTGATACTAAACTTAATCCAAAATCTAATGCTAAGCAAAAGCATGGCTCTAACTCTAACTTTACCTTAACACAAAACCTAAACCTAGCCCTCATCCTGGCCCTAATCCTAGCCCAAATCCTAACCTTAACCTGAACACAAAACCTAATCCTAACCTAAATCTTAAACTAAAACCCTATCTTAACCCTAATCTTGGTCCTGACCCTACCTTAATCCAAAATCTAATCCTAACCCTTATCCTAATTTTGCCTCAACCCAAAACATAATTCTAACCCTTATCCTGGCCCTGATCCTAACCTTAATCCAGAATCTAATCCTAACCCTCATCCTGGCCCTGACCCTAACCTATACCTTATCCAAACCTAACCTAGTCATAGCCTTCATCCTGTACCTAATCCTAACCCTTATCCTGGTCCTGATCCTCAACTTAATCCAAAACCTAATTCTAACCAAAATCATGGCTCTACCCCTAACTATACCTCTACCCAAAACCTAAACCTAACCCTCATCCTGGCCCTAATCCTAACCCTAACAATACAAAACCTAATCATAACCCTCATCCTGGCCCTGACCCTAACCTTAACCTTAATCGAAAATCTAATCCTAACCCAAATCCTAACCTTAACCTCAACACAAAACCTAATCCTAACCCTCATCCTGACCCTGACCCTAACCTACATCTCAAAAGAAAACCCTATCTTAACCCTAATCTTGGTCCTGACCCTAACCACAACTCTAATCCAAAATCTAATCCTAACTCTAATCCTAATTTTGCCTCAACCCAAAACCTAATCCTAATCCTCATCCTGGCCCTAATCCTAACCCTAACCTAAATCCAACTCCTGACCCTGAGACTGAGAGTCCGATCAGTGTTTATTATTTAATCTAAATGGACGACTCCAAATAAAGTACCACCACGTAATCTTAACGGAAGAGTCCTGAGAAAGAATCCGTACCTGTGAATGGTGGAAGTGTCAGGACAGAGTGCAAAGTCAGGGAGAAATGAAAAGATAAAAAAAACAAACAAACAAAAAAAGACAGTGTGAAAAGACAGGACTCAATATGAGGAAAACAGAAGAAGGGGAAAGATCACTAACTTACCACCGGCAAAGACTCTTGAGAGAATGTTTGGACGGCAGAGAAAACAAACAAATCGATCCACGACCAAATCAAGTTTCTCCTCTCACTCGAAGCCCAGATGACCAAACTGAATCTCTCTTATTTGGACATTTTATGAGAAGAAGTGATTCACTGGAAAAGAAACAGCTGGAACCGAAGGTGAAGGAGGAGGAAGAGGAGGAGGGCTAGCAGCAAGATGGACGGGTACAATCAGGGCCTGTTTACACCTGGTATTAACATGCGTTTTGTATCCGGATGATACCTGGATCTACATCCACCGGATTCTGTTCACACCTGGTATTAACATGCGTTTTGTATCCGGATGATATCTGGATCTACATCCACCGGATTCTGTTCACGCCTGGTATTAACATGCGTTTTGTATCCGGATGATATCTGGATCTTCTTCCACCGGATTCTGTTCACATCTGGCATTAACATGCGTTTTGTATCCGGATGATACCTGGATCTACATCCACCGGATTCTGTTCACACCTGGTATTAACATGCGTTTTGTATCCGGATGATACCTGGATCTTCTTCCACCGGATTCTGTTCACACCTAGTATTAACATGCGTTTTGTATCTGGATCTACTTTGACCGGATTCCTTTCACACTTGTCATTAACATGTGTTTTGTATCCGGATGATATCTGGATCTACTTCGACCGAATTCTGTTCACACTTGTCATTAACATGCGTTTCTTATCCGGATTCTGTTCACACTTGTTATTAACATGCATTTTATATCCGGATGATATCTGGATCTACTTCGACCGAATTCTGTTCACACCTGGTATTAAAATGCATTTTATATCCGGATGATATCTGGATCTACTTTTTTCGATCATGACGTGCCAAGGCCAGTTGTGCTCTTTAGGGCTCCGGCTGCTGATGGCAGGCAGCATGACCCAGGACTTGAACTTAGTCTGCTGGACCACAAAGCAGCCGTCTCTCTTCCTGCTTTCAGTTACCTACAGCGGAATAGCGCCGTACTTCATACAGGAAACTCTATGTTGCGTAAGCAGGTGAATTAATTAGGTTGATTGGGCTCTTTGCCAGCGTTCTGTAAAGCTTGTCCTACACTGACTGTAACCGTAGCCACCAAAGAAGGCCTTCGTGAACGGGCCAGTTCTGGAGTCAGTCTGACACAATGAAATGTGTGTAATCTCTAATGATGTGTTGTGATTATCTGTCGCTGTAATTGCTCTTATTTTGTGCTCGGCCCGATGAGGGGGCCAGCTGTGTGTGTGTGTGTGTGTGTGTGGTTGCAGGTTGTATTATGCAGGATTGTGTGACCATACCTGGGGGTGGGGGTGGTGGTAATGCGTGTTTGACGTAAAAAGGCCCTAATTTGTGGGGTGATTGATGGTTTAATATTGCTGCCTGGAACCTTGCTGCCCCCTCCTACCCAATGAAGCTGCAGGCAGGCACGAAGCTACGGCACAGCGCGAGAGCACTGTCACTATCTATTCCATCGTCAAAGAGAAAGAGAAAAACTAGTGGAGGATATTAAACCCAGTCCCTGTGTGTGTGTGTGTGTGTGTGTGTGTGTGTGTGTGTGTGTATGTGTGTGTGTGTGTGGTTGGGAGGGGCTGGGGTGTTGAGGGGGAGCTGGATAAAGTATGTATGTTAAAGTGGGATTAAGTTGTGTAAACTGAAGCAAAGATGAATGTGTGTGTATGTGTGTGTGTGTGTGTGTGTGTGTGTGTGTTTGAGGAACAGAGTTACAGTAGGTAAGGCAAAGTAGGTGAAGCAGGTTAGGGTGGGATGTGTGTATGAAAAAGCTGGGTGTGTGTGTTACAGTGAATGAGTGAGTGAGAGTGCAAAAGAGAATGAGGGAGAGAGAGAGGTAAAAAAGTTTGTGTGTGTGTGTGTGTAAGGGAGAGAGAGAAAGAGGGAGAAAGATGGAATGAGTGTGTAAAAGAGAGCAAGGTAACGAGTGTGTGTGTGTTTGTATGTGTGAGAGAGAGGTAAAAAAGTGTGTGTGTGAGAGAGAGAGAGAGAGAGAGAGAGAGTTAGAATGAGTGTGAGAGAGAGCGAGGTAAAATATGTGTGTGTGTGTTTGTGTGTGTGAGAGAGAGAGAGAGTATGAGTGTGAGGTTAAAGTGTAAGAGAGAGTGAAGGTGGTCTACACACACACACACACACACACACACACACACACTGAAACAGACTGGAACATCACACACTTCAGCAAGAACGTCAATCAGAGTGTATGAGGAGAGAGAGAGAGCGAGAGAGAGCGAGAAAGAGAGGGAGAGAGGGATAAGCAGAAAGAGAGAGAGAGAGAGTGTGTGTATGTTTTAGATGTAGTTCTTATAGCAGTGTGTGTGTGTGTGTGTGTGTGTGTTTAATCCAGCAGTGAAATCCAAATCTACTGACTTTGATCCGAGGTCACTGGCGGTCACCGCGGCCGTGTTAGCTGCTCTACGCACTTCAGCACTTTTTCAAGCTAAATAACCCATCGCTCTCTCGCCCTCTCTCTCTCGCCCTCTCTCTCTCTCTCCCCCCTCTACTGCCTTCTCCTCATCTGTTTTGTGTCCTGGGCTTTCACCTCACGTCACCTTTGCACACTCTGCTCGGCCTCCTCTCGCGCCCCACAATATGTTCAAACTCCACACGTCCACTAACCGCCCACTCAGAGGAGAAACGTCCTTCTCCGGATGAACTTTTCCGAGTCCCAGGAGAAATAAAGCGGATCTCGATGTTCCGCTCATGAAGGACCGACTTGCTGCCGAGGAAGGAGGAGAAGTCAGGGGTGTTCTCGCCCAGAACTAGCGTTTAACGCTGGAGCCGCTAACAGGATTTATTTTCATTTATTCTTTTACTACAATTCCCAGCATGCATTGAGCACCTATGCTGTTGCCCCCTCTAGCAACAAAGCAATTCTGACTGGTAGCGTGATTAGCCCCAACATCCCTACCATGCTGTTAGCACAGGGCGGCTACCGGGCTCATCCAACATCGCTACCATGCTGTTAGCACTGGACGGCAACTGGCCTCGTCCAACATCACTACCACGTTGTTAGGACAGGGCAGCTACCGGGCTCGTCCAACATCGCTACCATGCTGTTAGCACTGGACGGCAACTGGCCTCGTCCAACATCACTACCACGTTGTTAGGACAGGGCAGCTACCGGGCTCGTCCAACATCGCTACCATATTGTTAGGACAGGACGGCTGCCGGGCTCGTCCAACATAGCTACCATGTTTTTAGCACAGGGCGGCTACCAGGCTCGTCCAACATCACTACCACGTTGTTAGGACAGGACGGCTACCATCCAATATTGCTACCATGTTTTTAGCACAGGGCGGCTACCAGGCTCATCCAACATCTCTACCACAGTTGTTAGCACAGCCTGGCTATTGGCCTCGTCCAACTTCACTACCGCACTGTTAGCACAGCCCAGCTTGTTTAGTGTTCATGATTTTTTCCTTTTAGGCATAGCTATAGCTATCCGTTAGCACAGCGCTAACTGCAGGCTGAAGTCGTCAGACAGTCGTCAGCATTCCAGCGTGGTTTGAGACGAATGTGCAGATTACACAATGAGCTTCTGTGAGTTAGCTAGCATTAGCTAGCAACATTAGCCTTTTAGTCGTGGTACAGGCTTGAAGAACCAAAGCCCTGCAGTGGAAAAGAGGCCTTTGAGTGTCAGTATTCGGTTACTTACTCACAAAATCACTGGATCTAACAGTGATTTGTCCTGTGGCGTGATTAGGCATGTTCACGGCAGATGTAGCTACATGATGACGGCTACGTCTGCCATTTCGCTTTTCAGCACAAGCCTTTCACTGTCAGACGTTCTGGAGGCCAATGAGAAAAACAAGAGATCTCCTTCCTCACCGCTGAAGGATTTCTGACATGTGGAAAAGGCCTATGAAAGAAAACAATGAGCCCCTACACTTTTCTCATGGAAATATTATTCATCCGAGACTGGAGTGAGATGAGTCAGACACAAAGCTGCGTAAGAAACAATATTTTGATCAAAGAGAGACAATCCGAGTGTTGCTTCTCCAGAGCCGGATTTCTGAAGAAGTAGTTTCGCTCTGATTTCTTGTGAATGAGATTAGGAGGAGACATTATTTCGAAGATTTCTGACCTCCGGACACACTCTGACCTTTGGGAGACGTGTTAGCGCTCCAGGGTGGAAAAAACAGTAGAACAGCAGATATCAGCAACTTGTGATATCAGCAAATGCTTTTGTTGAACCCTCTTTAAATTTATAGCTGAGGATACGTCTCCTATTGTTTATCTAGGGAGGCTTAGCTGTAGCACGGTGTTTAACTAACCCCCCGGTGCGGAGGCTGTACTGTAGCCTGGCTCGCTCTCACTGGGAGATGTTTAGGTGCTTCAAAAAAGGTGCTGTATGATAGCAATCAAGAAGAGCATTCAACTAAGTCTTCGGGGTACTGTCGAAAGTCACAGATGACATTGCTGTGGGAGCTCAAAGAGCAGGGTGTTGGAAGTCAGAAAAAAACCCTGCTAGACCCCACCCTCCCAACTCCCAACACTGCACACCAGCTGCTCTGTCCAAAGGAGTTGTTCTGTATATGTATATGTATATATATATTTATATATTATATATATTGTGTGTATATATATATATATATATATATATATATATATATTGCTATTTCTGCCTTTCTTTTCCTTCATTCTATATTTATTTATTTCAATTTTATTTATTTATTTATTGCTTTTTTTATCTTTATGTTGCCTAGAAGAAGTCTGAGGACTATATATTTTCTTTCAGTTTCATGTTATGTAATTTTTAATTTGTTGCATTTGTTTATTTGTTTTATTGTATATTTTATTTTCATTTATTTTCTATCTTTAATATGTTTTTTAAGTCTGTGTTAAATAGATATTTCAATATATATATATATATTTTTTTTAATAAATTTTATACTTTTATAAAATGTTCCCTTTTTTATTTAATTGCGATGAATTATAGTTTGTCTTATTTTGCCACATTAAATTAAATTTAATGTAATTGAATAAAATGTTGATTCCTTTTAAAACTTTTCACATTTTTCACATTTGATTATATTTTTTCTTATTGTCATATTTTATTTATTTATTTTATTTTTTTACACATTTTATCTTTTATATTTTATACATTCTGTCTTCAGTCTTGCCCATTGTTCATTGTGTCCTATTTTTCACTACTAGCAGTTTTACATGTATGTAAAAAAAATCAACTTTATTTTTTATGATTTGAACATGATTACATTTACATAAGTGGACTATTATTGAACCAGTTTCCTCTGATAATAGAGTTTTCACTGTGTTGAAACAGCCATGTTTACAGTCTTCTTTTAATGAGCTGCGATTGAGAAATAATTAACTGTAGGTCATTTCAAGGAAGGTATAGACGAGTTTAATAAACTCTCTCTCTCTCTCTTTTGTTCAGTCATTAGATGTTGCTGTATCTCTATATTCTGTGTGTGCGGCAAAAAAGCCCTTACATAAGCTACTCGAAAGCTCGGCTCCTCATCCGTACGAACATGTGCAGCCGAGATTTTTATCAGCAGCGAAGTCATCAAAAAAGTGTGTGAGGAACACCAATCTCTCCATCGTTCCCTCTTTGTCCACACCACCCTTTTTGGTGTGTGTGCTGTTTCTCAAATAGTTGTTGTGCTAATATGTTTTTAATGTCTGTGTGGAACAGGCGACGTCTCTAATTTGTTTTTTTCTCTATAAGCCGTTAGCCTGTGTGCACCGAGCACATCAAAGCCGTAAAAATAGCGATTCCCATTAAGCGCACACTTTCCTTCTCATTTACCTCCACGCTCTCGCCAGCCAGACTGTCCACACGGACAGCTTTTCATAGATGGCTTCTGAAGATGAGACATGAGCGGTTTATATTCAAGAAAGCACACTCTCCTATGATGAGCACTCACACACCCAACCCAACCCAACCCGAATCTTGAAGCGTTGCTCCGGCTTCAACTCGGGCCTGGTATGTTATTTTCCGTGGTGCCTCATTGAATCCCTCAGCCTCATAAAAGTCACAATTTTGTTCCAGTTTCTGTATCTCGTTTTTTTTCTTTAACGATTCATCATATTCCCTCACTAAAATAGCCAGCATGCACCGCACAAATACATCATACACCCCCTACCCGAATACATGGACGCCATGGTTCCAATTCCTTGCCAAAGCCAAAACTGTCCGGCATGCTGTCAAATCTGCAACCACAGTCTGCAGGAACCAAGAGCCAGACTCAGCTACTCGTTTGGTAGGCCTACTCCCTTCTCCCAGACCAGGCTAAGTATCTCAGACCGCCTTCACTGAGCTTCCAGAGCAGAAGCTGAGCAGATTTCCCCCTGGATTTCCAGTGTGTCTGGTAAGTGGACGCTTCTACAGTAAAAGTAGTAGTTCCTCCAGGTTCCACTACAACTCAGCTCCTCCATGTAATGAACAGAGAGGGCGCCGGTCTCTTCCAGCTAAGACTGTCAATCATTTCTATGTGTAGCCCCGCCTTCTTACAATATAGCTGAAGACAAAAAATGGGCCAATATTAGCACTGGGAAAACTGACTGCTGGAATTTGAGGACACTGGGTATGGAAAGACAGCTTAGAGGAGGAAAATGAGTTGGGAAAAAGGACAGGGTTTTGTCCCTGAAACATATAGGCATGGGAGGAGCTACACATTATACTGCAACCAGCCAGCAGGGGCACGAGAGGAATTCTGACTGTTAGCGTAGTTACTGTTGTAGAGGCCTTCCCACTGTTACAGGCTCCTCCCACCTTCAAGATGCATCATCAGAAGAGGCTTTTGCTGGTCTTTAAAGTGGAACATCTGGCCCACTGTAGCACATGTACAAGAAATTCTGACTGTTAGCGTAGTCACTGTTGTAGAGGCTAATAACAAGCTCCTCCCACCTTCAAGATGCATCACTACAAGGTGGTTTTGCTGCTTCTTAAAGTGGACAATCTTGACTATTTTAGGACAAACCAGCTTTACATAAACTTCTGTCCTGGTTGACCACGCTATTACAAAGTAGATGCTCCGCTAATCGCTGTTATTAATATTGGTAAACCTGGTGTTTTCAGCCTCATTCACTGCATTCAGCAATATAGCAGCTCTACTGCTTTTGGAAGCTGGAAAATGGGACAAATCTAAACCTAATCTGTTCTGTACTGGAATACTTTTGGCATTCCAGTCCCAAATACAACCAGATTTCACCATTTTTGCCAGTTTTCGGCAATATTCGTTGGCATTCGTTGGTTACAGTCTCTGAAATAACATGCTCATGAGTCATGTCCATGGGTTCCATGTTGGCCTCATTTATGGATGCCCACCAGGGTTAGGCATTAGGGGTTAGGCATGGGCCCCAACTGGGCTGTACATTGTACATGAGGCCTAGTTGGGACCCATTTGAGATTAAGGTGGGCTGTAACAATTGGGCTCATTTGGGAAGTCCCACTGGGACTTCCCAGTAACAACACATGTCCAAACCCACTCAGAGCCCACTCAGAGCCCATTTCCGCCTGGAACCCACCTAGTTCCCCCAATGTGGGCCCCACATGAGCATGTTGGCTGGGCTATAGCCGTACTTTTAACAGTACTAGCGCCCCCTAGGGCATCTGGTTCAGCCTGATTTTCATTCATATTTTCCGCTATATAAAACCAGCTGCTGACCTGCTGATTAAATGTGAGCTATTCACTTATATTCACTATATTTACAATATTTGCCATATATAATATATTCACCCACCTAACCCAACCCTTCTACCTAAACTTCAGTAACCTAAACATCAGCTTTGACCTCTTTTACTATAATAAAAGTTGCAGTTTTTGTCCTCACAAGGTTAAAAATGACAGATATCCATTATCTCGAGGACATTCGGCTCCCATAATGAGCTGAAAAACATGCTTACAAACACATTGTCTGACAAATCTAACTTCCTAATGTTGTCAGTACCAGACATTAGGACAAGGACATTAAGACTGGTTATGGAGCTTTACGCTTCACAAACAAAATTAATGAACAAAGATGCCAAAAACACTTAATTTAACAAGTGGCATCTGATTGTTGCTTGGCGTAGAAGA
>NC_132880.1:3996331-4023831 GCF_030463535.1 Salminus brasiliensis
CCTAATGCTAACCATGCAGTAGAAGACTTTTAAAACCCTAAGAAACTTCTGTCCATACTAACAGACGAGTTTACAAAAACTGAGAATCATGTAGGGTCACTATTTACAAGACTGCAACTAGGATTCTTTTGAAATAATTTCCCATCATGCCTCTGGTGGCAATTTACAAGATGAGAAACAGTTGAACAATGCAGTAGAAACAGACGCAGCTACAAAAGATACAACCCCATTTAAATGAATGGGCACAGGAAGGTGCTAGAGAGAGCTCACCTATTGGTTATTCACAATGTCCACGTCACAATTTGTATAAGCTAAGACTGTAATATTAAACACCGACGATTTTGTCGGAATGTCAAAAAGAGGCCCAAGGCTCATAAGTTCAAATCCCAGATTGTGCTGCTTTGCCATCAGCAGCCGGAGTCAAGTAGAGCACAATTGGCCGTGTCCTCTCCGGGTTGGTAGATGGCGTCTGTTTTCTGCTGGCACGTTCCTCAGAGCGCGTTGGCTGCCTTGATGCCAAATAGGGGGCAGTTCGAAAAAGAGGCAATGATCGTGTTGGGAGCAATGCAGGTGATAGGGGGGAGTCCTAGTGAATCCTTTATCCGGAGGGCAGAAATGGAGGGCAGCTAATCCTTATTTTAGCCATAGGCGGGCCAAGCTCCAACAATGCCTTCCATACTTTGCTCCTCTCCACATGTATGCAATGAGCTCAAGCTGCTTCCTGACCCTGTGGAGACTAGAGTATAGATACATGCCATGGCTGGTCCAAAAGTGTTTGAGGATTGACCACTCTGTCCAGGCATTGTGAAGCAATACAATGCACATACAGCGGCAGTGGCGTGTTTCTCAGAGCGCGTTGGCTGCCTTGATGCCGAATTGGCGGCAGTTCGAAAAAGAGGCGATGATCTTGTTGGGGGCAATGCAGGTGATAGGGGGGAGTCCTAGTGAATCCTTTATCCAGGGGGCAAAAATGGAGGGCAGCTGATCCTCATTTTAGCCTTAGAAGGGGGCAAGCTTCAACAATGCCTTCCATACTTTGCTCCTCTCCACATGTATGCAATGAGCTCAAGCTGCTTCCTGACCCTGTGGAGACTAGAGTGTAGATACGTGCCATGGCTGGTCCAAAAGATCTCTCTATCTGTTTACACTTTTCATTTGTTTCATCTACATTTTCCTTGTAGATGCAAAAACTCAAGCACCAGATGTCCAATTAAAGCGAACACCAGACCACCGATTTCGGGAGGACCAGGTGATCGGTTCTCTGGATCGCTCCCAGGCTCAAAAAACAGCTTTCACACTTGACCAAACGTACCAAACCTTTTGAGCAAGTGCTCCTGGGTCTGGGTCTGTGTGATGACAGTCCAGTAGGGACAAGGGGTTTCCCGGATGGCAAGAGGACCCTACAGTTGTTCCCTTTTGAGCAGGCTCTGATTTGTTGAGATTCCAGCATTAATGACATGAATACCCCTGGTGTCTTCTTGTTTAACCTGCCGAAGAAGGTCATCCATCAAATTCCTATACTGATCATTTCAATCCCAGATGGACTTTTGACTTCAGTGGCAGCTGAGAAGAGCAAGATTGCGATGGACTTCTATGTGGACCTTTACAGTGCTGATGTTACTGACCCTGACTTTAGAGACGATATATTGATGAAGCTGCCAAAACTGGAGGCGTTGCAAGATGCAGACATTAAACTTCGCCAATTGACTGCCGCTGTTCAGCAGCTCTCTGCTGGGCATTGATTGGAAGGCCTTTTGGAACACCACTGCTACAGACGTTTTTCAAGGTTTTCAATGGTTCATGCAGTCTGGACAGCTGTCCTTTAGTTGTATGAAGACCGTACTGTCTCTTCTTCTTCTTCTTACCAGGAAGGGCAATTTTGGCCTTCTAAAGAATTGGGGACCTATTGTGCTGTTATTATTAAGAGCCTCTCTTAAAACTACTCTAAAGGACAATTGACTTGAAGTAGGATGACTTCATGAGATTTGGGACGTTTCAGCACTTTTTTTAAAGCTTTTTTATCTTGCGTTCAGCTCGTGTACTCTGGGGCTTCAGTCATGCCTAAGGTTAGTGGGAGGCTTAGCTGCCCAATTAGGATGCAAAGGCGAATTAGGCAGGGGTGCCCCGCAGTTGATCCTCTGCTATGTAGGTTGAGGACAAAAGCTAAAGGGGTTAATGGTGCCCGGATTAGGCGACAAGCAGGACATTCAGGGTCTGAATCTGGCTTCATGTCTTTAAAGGAGAGCATCTTCAGCTTGTGTGAATTGGGGAAAGTCTGAGTTCTACTAGGAGACAGTGTCAGGGCCAGGGTCTTCCAGCTGGCATGGACTGAAGTATGCCATCAGCCATCAACCATCTACATGATCGAATCCAGGCTGTGGCATAGGTTCCTAGTCCTGGAGCCACCTCATTTATTGGGTCCAGCACTGGACCTCTGCTCCTGAATGCTCTTGGTCTATACTTGCCTGTGACTGAGGGAGTTTTGGGCCTGACTGACCAGTCCAGTCGAATAAAGGCTTTGTGGATAAAAACAGCACAAAGCCTCTTTCATAGACAGGGGCTGGCGTGAGCTGCTACAGCATGTGTTACAAAGGTGTGGAAAGCCTGGCCTGTTTGTGTTGCGGCCAACAGAAATGGACTTATCCAGGACCACTGTTGTTTATCAGTCTGTACTAAGGGCCTGGCCCTTGATACTGAAGACTACCAGGGCTGATGCTCAGGTGTCTGTTGGTGTCATGTCTGTTGAAGAAGAGTCTTTGCTCTAGAACTCTTTGCTGGCCCTCAGAAGCATCCAGACCAGGAAAACCAGGTAATCCGCTTGTGTCCTTCAGGGAGGCATTGGGTGCAGGTCAGGAGAAAGCCAGAAACCTCTACCTTCTCTATATCTCACTCTATCATATCTCCGCCGCAGTGCCTTACTCTTGGTGTCTCTTTGAGTGCCGCCCTAAAGCCATAACTCCAGCGCACCCTCACATATTACTCAGTCTAATATAATCTCATGCTTCGTTTCTCTCTCCCACTTCGTTCTACCTCTCAGTGGCATCACCCTCATGTTCATATCTCTCCCCCTCTGTCTCACCACTTCCTCCAGTGCTCCATCTCCGCACAACCTAGCGTGACGTACGTCTCTACATTCTGTTTACTTCCAGCTAGTGCCTGTCAGACACTATCTTTGCATCTGTAGTTACCTCCTCAAATGTTTCCACCCTTTCTTCACTACATTGCTATTCATATTCGCTATATGGACAAAAGTATTGGGACACCTTCATCGTTTCTTTAGAAATTATGGGTATTAAAAAGAGTTTGTCCTGCTTTTGTTGGAGTAACTGTCTCTACTCTCCAGGAAAGAAGGCTTTCTACATTTTTGGGAGCATTGCTGTGAGGATTTGATTGCATTCAGCAACAAGAGTTTTGTACTGATTTACCCATGTGCTTTATATATACTGTATATACTTTATATGGACAAAAGTATTGGGACACCTGCTCTTTCACAGTCTCTACTGTCCAGGGAAGAAGGCTTTCTACTAGATTTTGAAGCATTGCTGTGAGGATTTGATTGTATTCAGCTAGAAGAGCATAAGAGTGCAAACACATTGAATGGAGCGCCACCATCCATCAATGCTGGGGGGCTTCATACCCCTCTAGCCCACACCTGGCATTAGACCTAGCATGATGCCAACAGATTCATGTTCATCTGCTCCAGAGAGTCCTATTCCATTGGCAGTACTTCTCTACAGGCACTACACAAGCTGTGTGCTTTGGGTGTGTTTGGGTGCTTTTACACATCTGTTTCAGCAATGGGTCAGACTTAAAGTAGCTGAGTGTCCACAAACATTTGGCCATAATTGTCTCTCTTTGTTTATAGCATGTAAACTGTCTTAAATTCATTTCAAACAGCTCCCTTTGGTTCAGAGAGCGATGTTAGGAACTTCTGGTGGAGGAGAACCCGTCATCGTTCCATGAGCTACGACACAGACATGACAAATTTCCATCATTTGAGGACGTCTGTTTGGCTTTAGTTTTGGGTTACTCCTGTTCTTTTGTGTCTGGACCGCTTCAAGAACAATTTCATCCTCCTCCTAAGCTAAATGGCTTCTTCTGCTGCTGCTGCTGCTGCTGCTCCAGCTGCTGCTTCCTGGATCGGTAGAACGGCAACTAACGTAAAAAACACTGAATCTTTACACTCACTCTTGTAACTGAAGACATAGACAGACAATTTAAAGCCCTTCTCCAACGGCGATGCGTTGAGCTTTACTGATGGCTTTTGCTAGATGATGAACATCACCAGCTCTCATTTTTGACAGCTCCTCCCGGCAGCGTCTGTAAACAGAGCCATGCAAAATCTGTTATCCAGGCTACACTGATTAGGCTGCGTAACGTCGCTCCCTAAAAAGAACAGAGCCGATGGAAATGACTACAAACAGTTTACAGACACTACACAAAAAACATACACTGAACATAAGGTTAAAATATGTACAAAAGCAATGAGAATGTAAAATAGGATGGATGGAAACGGGACGGGCCAGAAGTCAACAGATGTGTTGGTCAGAAAGGAGGTATACTGTAGGCTGTATAAAGGCCTGGGTTAAGACATGCAGTGTGGAAACTTTCAAAGAGCTGTGATTTTAGTTTTAGTTGACCTGGTTAACCTTCTTAATCAGCATGAGAATAAGGTTTAGCTGTTCTACCAAAAGCTCAGGTGGTTACAGCATCTGATAATGATGCCCCCTGGTCGTCTCCTGCTGAGGTGTACCGGGGCCCCACCTACCTTAGCTTTTGGTAAACCATCACAGGTTTTAGGTTTTAGCTGGTCTACCAAAAGCTCAGGAGGTTATGGCCTGATAATGATGCCCCTCAGTACACCTCCAAAGAGCACAACCTTCTGGGTCTCAAGGTTTAGCTGTTCTACCAAAAGATCAGGTGGTTACGGCATCTGATAATGATGCTCCCTGGTCGTCTCCTGCTGAGGTGTACCGGGGCCCCACCTACCTTAGCTTTTGGTAAACCATCACAGGTTTTAGGTTTTAGCTGGTCTACCAAAACCTCAGGAGGTTAAGGCATCTGATAATGATGCCCCCTGGTCATCTCCCACTGAGGTGTACCACCACGGGGGTATCATTATCAGATGCCCTACCTACCTTAGCTTCTGGTAAACCATCACAGGCTTTAGGTTTTAGCTGGTCTACCAAAACCTCAGGTGGTTAGGGCATCTGATAATGATGCCCCTTGGTACAACTCCAACGAGCACAACCTTCTGGGACGAGGCCCAGGGAAAGGCCCAGGACCTGCTGGAGGGATTATATTGCCCAGCTGGCCTGCGAGCACTTGGGGATCCCCCCAGCAGGAGCAGATAGAAGATGCTGGGCACAGGGACACCCCAGACTCGCCCCATATTGCCACCGCAACTCTGCCACCGCAAATTTGGATCAAGAAGATACGAAGATGATGACCAGCTTAGGTCTTGACCAGCATAGAGTGGTTATGATTGACCAGCCTGACCACACTTTTCCACCAGTATGTATGCTAGTGGAGCAGTGTGGTCAGTTTAGCTAGTAGCGATGGTTCAAACAGGTCAATGCAAAGGGTGTTTAACCAGCTTAGCTCTTGGCCAACATAGCGTATGTTTCCTTTATAACCAACTGGAAGCTGGGCAGCCAGCTTTAACAAACTGGTCAAGCAGTTTGCTCAGCTTGATGACCATCTTGGTCATGTTGGTAGATCAGCTAGTCTATTAAACTCAAATGAAAACATATGCTATGCCAGCCAAGCTAGCTATGCTAGCTTTTCAAACCTTTCAAAGAATCAAACGCCAGCTTAGACTAACTGAAAGCAGCTGGTCTTGAGCTGGATTGTTGTTTAGCAGGAACGTGAGATGAAGCGATTCAGGAATTTGAACAGAAAAAAGATGTCCTTCCTGTGAAGCTTATCCAGTCTGGCAAATGATGCTTTCAAGGAATGCACTGTGGGAAGGCCAACTGAAAGCTGGAAAGCAACCTTTCTTTGATCCTTTCTCTGTTACCATGTTGATTAAGCCAATTGCTTTCTAGTCTGAATGTGGAGGTGGCCCTTTCTTTATAACTACGATAATGGAGTCGTTAAGTGGTGAGATTGACCTGGTTTAGATCATCTGACCTAAGCCCAAGCCCAGCCCTAACCTTAACCTCCTGAAGCAAAAGAAAATGTTTTGGCTCTGAAAATAAAAAAATATTTAGTTAAAAAGATTTTTTTCTAATGCTGATCCACCAAATTTCCTATTGGAGATCGAAAAATCAAACATTCCATCATCCTGGGAAAACGCTGATCCCCATATGGATCTAAAATGCACATAGCATATATAAACACACCACTTATGTTGCAAAAAATTGTAAATTAAGGATATTAGAAATAAAATAATTAATTTATTGATTTAAGTTGTTCTTTGACCTGTAAATAGTAGGTTTGACTTTTGACAAAAACATGCTCAGATGTCATTTAACAAGCCCGTTTACCACCCTGTTATTTTAGCTCAGTAGGAAACGCAAAATGCCTTTTACAAAATGTCAAGAAGATTAAAAAAAAACTCAAAAAACAATAAGCTCTGCTTTTACTGACTGGTTTACGAACTCGAGGCAGGTCACCAAAGCCTTTATATTACAGCATAGTTTTAACTGTATCAAAAAAACTGTAATTATCCTCTCAACATGACATACTGCTAGCAAGCTGAAATGTTGTAGCCGGCTTAGCTTTTAGCCCAGGTTTGTCTTTCTCCAGTCCCACCAATACAGATAGTCCAGATAGTCCAGATAGTTTTTCTAGGGAGCGGAAAATGTGGAATTGAAGACTAGCCTTAGTTTTAGCCTAGCACGGATCCACGTTTGCTTGTCATGGCTTTTTTCCTTTATTGTGTGCTGAGTCTGAGTTTGAGCTCCTCAGGAGTTCGGCGGTGATAAGCTGCTCTCCAGTACTGACGACATCATACTCTCCTGAAGTAGATCAGCAGATTTTACAAGTCAAGACTGTGATGTAACAGTTTGGGGGGTTCGGAATCGGCCCGTTTTCCGGCTCTGTTCTGGTTCTGCTGGATATTCTTTTGAGAGTCTGAGCTTTACAATATGTCACGTCCATGTACTGAACTCTTATCACAAACTCTCATCAACAATACTGGGGTAAATACCGTGTTCCATTCTGGGCCCCCCTTAAAAAAAAAATATACTATTTTGGTCCTCATAAAGATAGGAAAACACACACACACACACACACACACACACACTCTTTTTGGGGTTTTTTTTTTCTCGTTCCTGCACTCACGCTCCTTGAGTGGGTCTATCTATCCGTTATACACACATCATTACCCTGTCGTCACTATCACCCTCGCATACCTTCTGTGTCTCTGTCACACTCGTCTCCTGTTACACAGGCGCTCGGCGTCTTACTGTGTGTGTGTGTGTGTGACTCTGTGTGTGTGTGTGTGTGTGTGTGTGTGTGACTGTGTGTGCGTGTACGCGTCAATGTGGTTCACACAGTAATACGGCTCACTGCTTTTCATGTCTCATTTTACACTCTCTCTCTCTCTCTCGCTCGCCCTCTCTCTCTCTCTCTCTCTCCTCCAGTCTCTTCTCCTCTTCAGAAATTCATAAATTCGTACAGTGTAAGCAGCTTAACCTACTCAGACTGCCTTCTTGTGCTAATGAGTAGTTTATCAATGCAAGTCATTTGTTCATAATTAGTAAATAATGACCTGTGGAAAGGGGGGCATATTTGGAGCATTTATCCCTATTTGCTTGAATGCGGTTGCTCGAGCCTTGTTTCATTAAAAGTAATAAAGAACATGTAATAAATAAAAAAATAAATGAATAAATAAATAAACAAACCGCAAAATAAAACCCCAACAACCTCATAATGGCGCCGCCGCCTGCAATCCGCCAGCAATCTCGCTGCTGAGGAACCAGCCTCATTTGTCAAGATAATCTGATGCAAATCCTTCTGTGCAATTGTCTGCAGCTGATTTGGCCCTGATGCACACTAGTAAGTAAATCATCCTTCAAGCTGAGCGCCTCCCGCAGGTCCAAAACCTTCATGGCGTTCACGCTCTCCCTGATCGAACCGATCAGACGCCGCTGAATCAATCAATATTACAGGAGCGGAGCGCACAGTTCTGGCCAAAGGTCTCGGGTGTCTGAGATCAATTAAAATAACGC
This sequence comes from Salminus brasiliensis, assembly GCF_030463535.1. NCBI lineage: Eukaryota > Metazoa > Chordata > Actinopteri > Characiformes > Bryconidae > Salminus > Salminus brasiliensis. The sequence continues at coordinate 4,004,509 of NC_132880.1, forward strand.
ATTCGAATATCCACAAATCAGACCGTAGTCCATTGTGACCTTCCTGGGAGTGTGTGTGAGTGTGAGCTCAACCATCCCCAAAGCTCTCCTCTGGAGGAAGGCCAGCATTTACAGCCCAACACGATAGATTATCCAATCCGGCCTTTATTACAGTTAATCAGGGGAGCTGCTGCTGGAACCTAACTAATCCATACAGTGCTCATAGAGAAGATTAGCGCCATCAGTATTCTAATGTTATATAGAGTTAATTACAGGTAGACACTCTCACTGATCACTGACTTTATGTTTACTTGGGTTTATTCTAATGTTATATAGAGTTAATTACAGGTAGACACCATCACTGACCACTGACTTTATGTTTATTTGGGTTTATTCTAATGTTTATATAGAGTTAATTACAGGTAGACACTCTCTCTGACCACTGACTTTATGTTTATTTGGGTTTATTCTAATGTTTATATAGAGTTAATTACAGGTAGACACCATCACTGACCACTGACTTTATGTTTATTTGGGTTTATTCTAATGTTATGTAGAGTTAATTACAGGTAGACACCATCACTGACCACTGACTTTATGTTTATTTGGGTTTATTCTAATGTTATATAGAGTTAATTACAGGTAGACACTCTCACTGATCACTGACTTTATGTTTATTTGGGTTTATTCTAATGTTATATAGAGTTAATTGCAGGTAGACACTCTCACTGACTACTGACTTTATGTTTATTTGGGTTTATTCTAATGTTATATAGAGTTAATTACAGGTAGACACTCTCACTGATCACTGACTTTATGTTTATTTGGGTTTATTCTAATGTTTATATAGAGTTAATTACAGGTAGACACCATCACTGACCACTGACTTTATGTTTAATTGGGTTTATTCTAATGTTATGTAGAGTTAATTACAGGTAGACACCATCACTGACCACTGACTTTATGTTTACTTGGGTTTATTTTAATGTTATATAGAGTTAATTACAGGTAGACACCATCACTGACCACTGACTTTATGTTTATTTGGGTTTATTCTAATGTTATATAGAGTTAATTGCAGGTAGACACTCTCACTGACTACTGACTTTATGTTTATTTGGGTTTATTCTAATGTTATATAGAGTTAATTACAGGTAGACACTCTCACTGATCACTGACTTTATGTTTACTTGGGTTTATTCTAATGTTATATAGAGTTTTACAGGTAGGTACTCTCAGAGACCACTGACTTTATGTGTATTTGGGTTTATTCTAATGTTATATAGAGTTAATTACAGGTAGACACTCTCACTGAGCGCTAACCTTATGTGCATTTGGGTTTATTCAAATGTTATATAGAGTTAATTACAGGTAGACACTTTCACTACTGGTTAAACAATGCTCACTTTTTACAGCACTGTAAATACATAGACAGACTGACCCTGGATGGACTGGGACACTGTCCAGGGGGTATTCCTGCTTTGCGCCCAATGATTTCAGAAAACTCAGTCCATATATGACAACCATGCCTTAAAAGCAGGCTGCTTTCATTGTTTCTCCAATATCACAAAACAACCCCGTTTTGGGGTCAAAGTAACCCCTTATTTGGGCAGCTCTGATGACCCAGTGTGTTGGGCTGTTCATGTAACCCAGTATTCTGTTTAACCCAGCATGATTTCTGATGTCGTGACCCAGCGCTGGGTTGTGGTAATGCGGAAAATTATGTTGTTTTTATCCCAGTATTTTTTAGTGTACTTTTACTTTCTCTATTCCCATGAATACTTGTTCTGTTTTATAACCAAACTGTTTTTAAATATTAATAATAATAATAATAATAATAATAATAATAATAAAAATAAAAAGTTGGGAGTCAAGACTGAGAGAAAATGACAGAAATACTGGATTTTATGGCTTTTAATAATATGTTTCAATATATCCTGCATACTATGAACAGAGACAGTGTGTGAGAAGGGTAAACAGATGCTGGTTGTTAAATAAACTCAACTACAAATATATACCGATCAGCCAAAACATTACAACCACCGGCCTAATATGGTGTAGGTCCCACTCGTGCCTCAAAACAGCTCTGACCCATCAAGACATGGACTCCACACGACCTGTGAAGGTGTCCTGTGATATCTGGCACCAAGGTCTTAGCAGTTGTGAGGTGGGGCCTCCATTGATCACATCAATGAACCTTGGGTGCCAACAACCCCGTCACGGGTTCATCAGTTGTCTTTCCTTGGAGCACTTTTGGTAGGTACTAACCGCTGCATACTGGGAACACCCCATAAGACCTGACTGATGTTTGGGAGATGCTCTGACACAGTTGTCTAGCGCCATCACTGTGTCCAATACTGTGCCACGTTGACTGTGCCCTACATGCAAAAATCCAGATCACTACATAGGGCACTATTATAGGAAACAGAATTCCACAAGGTATCCATTTAGTGTATATCCTTTTATCACTATACATTGAGGTGCATTGTGGGATTGTTACAGTGCACTGAAAGTTCGGCAATATGTTTTTACTATGGTGTAACCCTAAAGAAGATCCCACCCACTTGGCTTGTGCCACTATAACCAGATATTCAATGTTATTCACTTCATCTGAGTGGTTTTAATGTTATGGCTGATCAGGAAGACTCCTTTCAGACTTTTTGTACTTTTTTGTCCCTCTCTGGTTTTCATGCATGTGTTTGAACATAATCTGTCCAATCTTGTCAAGTTCTGAGAAACGTGGCTCACAGCGCTAGACAGATGAATATGAATGTTACTGGATGTGGCCACCTGTTACCAGCTTGAGAGACACTTTCCCAGACATAGAAAGAATAATGGATCTTCTGTATGAGCCTGTGTTTCTCCAAACTTGAAGGCTGTTGTTTGTTAGTCAGAAAATAAGCAGTAAGAAATCTTCTGCAGAACTTGGACAACAGGTCGCTTTGCTTTGATCAGAGAACACGTTCACATAGTTTGTGCTTGAATTGTGCTTTTAAATCTGTATAAAAATGTGTCTGGTCTCTAAATCCAACGTCAGCGAGGATTGACAGTTTATTATAGTTTATAGTCCCATATAAAATTACCTAGAAACTGTTTTCCAAAGTTCCCAAAGATGCAAAGCACTTAAAGAGTCTGATCTAAAAGCCATGACAGCAGGGCTGCTGTAAATGTGAACTTAACAAAGCATAGGTTGGTGTTGTAGTCAAGACCGCTAGAGCTGATTCCGAGTCAAGAGCAAGAGCAGGACACATTGAGTCCGAGTCAAGACCAATACCTGTAGTAGTTGAGTGTGAGTCAAGACCAAGACATTTAGTAGTCACGTCCAAGTCAAGACCATGACCTTAAGTGGTTAAGTCCAAGTCAAGACGAAGACTTTTATGGGTCAAGTCTAAGTAAAGACTTTTAGTAGTTGAGCCTGAGTCAGGGCCAAGAATTTTAATAGTCAAGTCCGAGGCAAGACCAAGATTTCAGTAGTCACTTCCAAGTCAGGACCCAGAATTTTAATAGTTGAATCCAAGTGAAGACCAAGACTTCTAGTAGTCACATCCGAGTCAAGACCATGACCTTAAGTGGTTGAGTCCAAGTCAACACTGAGACTTTTAGTAGTTGAGCCTGAGTCAGGGCCAAGAATTTTAATAGTTGGGTCCAAGTCAAGACCAAGATTTCAGTAGTCACGTCCAAGTCAAGACCAGGACTTTCAGTAATTAAGCCTGACTCAGGACCAGGAATTTTAATAGTCGAGTCTGAGTCAAGTCCAAGACTTTCAGTAGTCACGTCCAAGTCAAGAACAAATAATGTTTATAGTTGAGTCCAACTTTTCATCATATAAAAATAAAAAATCAAAGGGATCAAATTAAATTGGTTTCATTCATTGCACATGATATATACTAGTAAATAAAATGTTTGCTAAATTTAACACTAAATAATATATATCCTAACACTATTAATCATTATTATTATCATATAGTCTTAGTGAAACCTAAGGCTGTGTAACCTTTAGAAGCAGCTGATGGTGATGATTCTGTGTCCTGAATCCGAATCAGAAATCGGCACTTAAAGCCAACTGAATTTAAACCAACATCCACTCCATCCATTTTTATTATTAGACCTGAAAACATAATAATAACATTTCAAACAAAACTATCCAGTTGAACCATAATGGAAAGGAACAGTTAGATCCTGGATGCGTGCCAGCACTCAACTCCGATCACTGCTCAATTTCTCAGCGCAGTGCTCCAGTCAGCATTCTCCATTACAACGCTAAATTAAAGTCATATAGAGACCATAGAAAGCTGCAGGGGATGATTGGTGTGTCCCAACTCAGGGGCTTCATCCTTCAAAGAACGCGGTCAGCTAAAGCTTAGCCTTCAAAGGCTGTGTAGCCTGCGTAGGCCGAAACCAAAAGGAGTTCCTGTCTGCGTCAAAGCACCTGCCCTTACCACTGCGTCACGAAACAAGGCGAAACTCCTAATATTGTCGTTGATCTTTAGTTTGGAGGCCCTTGATAGTAAAGTTATTTGCATTTATAATCATAAATTAATAAGAAAAATTACAACAACAACAAATTTCAGCAAAGGTGTGTTTATTGGCATCCTCGCCAGCACGCAATAAATCTCGGGATATGTTGGCTAGCATCCTTCGCTACCATTTCTTGGTCCTATACAAAAGAACCTTCGTAATGGGACAGCCTAGTCGCGCTACTGTGACGCAGTCGGCCTTTAACACAGCCTCTGAAGGATGCAGCCCCTTAATTGGGACACACCAGATATGTGGCTTGGAATTTACACAAAGCTTTAAACAGGCTAATGCTAACATTCGGTTAGGTCACCTAACTTCGGACCAAGAATTTTAATAGTCGAGTCTGAGTCAGGACTAAAATTTTCAGTAGTCACGCCCAAGTCAAGACCAAGATTTTTAATAGTTGAGTCTGAGTCAGGACAAAAATTTTCAGTAGCCCCGTCTAAGTCAAGACCAGTCATTTTAAAAGTTGGATCTGAGTCAAGACCAAGGTTTTTAATAGTTGAGTCCGAGTCAAGACTTAATTTTTCAGTAGTCATGTCCAAGTCAAGACCAAGAATTTTAATAGTTGAGTCCGAGTCAAGACTTAATTTTTCAGTAGTTACGTCCAAGTCAAGACCAGAAATTTTAAAAGGTTGGATCTGAGTCAAGACCAAGATTTTTAATAGTTGAGTCCAAGTCAAGACCAAGAATTTTAAATGTTAGATCTGAGTCAAGACAAGATTTTTAATAGCTAAGTCAGAGTCAAGACAAAAACTTTCAGTAGTCACGTCCAAGTCAAGACCAAGAATTTTAAAAGTTGGATCTGAGTTGAGACCAAGAATTTTGATAGTCGTGTCCAAGTCAAGACCAAGCATTTTTGTAATCGAGTCCGAAAAGGATCTAATTAAATTGGTTTGTAATTCACTGTATATGTATTATCATTCATTGCAGCCTCTGAATTGAGAATTTACACAGAGCTTTAATCAGGCTAATGCTAACATTGTCTTAGCTCACCGAACTTTAGTAGCCTGGTCTATTTTTGAGAAATAAGCCTGGCGTTTATCCACAACCACTCATCGCAGCGCATTCTGTGCAGCGCAGGCCTGCCTGTTCTATATCTCCTACGTGATGCTAAACAGTGTTGTGCAGTGGGTCTGCTAGCCGGTGTATGGTGGCTTTAATGGAGACAGTAGAGAGTTGAGCTCTTCGGCACGCTGATTTGTACACCCTATTGTTCAGACAGACGCACTGGACTCGGCTGGCCTGGATTTCCGAGTCCATTTCAGCCCGAGACAGAAGGGTCGTGACCGAGGCGAGACTGAAAACGCTCGTTTGTGGCCTCGAGACAGGTCTTGCATTGGTACACTATACATGAAGTACCTGTGAACTTCATAAAATAGGAAGTTACATTCATGGACAGTAAACCAATGAGGAGTAATGGATTCCTTGCTGAATTTACTCAAGTGTGTTTGTTGTTGATCTGTATTTGGTTCCAGCAACAGCTTTACCAGTTTCTTCGCTTTTCAGAGGAGTTAGCTGATCCTGTTGCTTACTTTTCACGGTGTGAAGCTCTGGGGATTCGACTGTGTCTTCAGACGGCACCGCGGACGGGAAAATAAGCCTTTCAATGGATTTTTCTGGCACTCTGTAAGCAGAAAAAAGGGTTTCATTGATTTAATGTTGAGTGATCACTTTAAAAACTTCGAAATCACGGCGGTTGTAAAAAAAATAAAAAGCCTTCTATATCAGAAATGGTAACTTTATAGGAGCCGCAATGGCTGATTATGCCATTACAATGGCACCTGTACAAGGGTGGGATCTACATACTTGTGCACCATGTGGATAAAAGTATTGGGACACCTGCACCGAAATCTAGGCTATTAAAAATGTAGTCTGTCTCCACTGTCTCTACTGTCCAGGGAAGAAGGCTTAGTACTAGAACTTGAAGCATTGCTGTGAGGGTTTGATTGCATTCAGCAACAGGAGCGTTAGTGAGGTCAGGATGTTAGATGATCACCACCCCACCTCATCATCATCCCCAACTCATCCCAAACGTACTGGATGAAGAGCCATCCATCATTCCAGAGAACACAGTTGCTCAATGCTGGGGGTTTTTATACCCCTCTAGCCCACGCCTGGCATTAGGCAGCATGGTGCCAGTGGGTTCATAAGGGTCCTATTCTACTGTGACTGGAAAATCTGTGTCAGCAATGGGTGCAATTTAAAGAAGCTGAGTTCAGCATTCATTTGAAAGGGCGTCCACATACATTTGGACATGTAATGTTTTCGGCAGTTCTTAAAGATGATGTGTTGGAAGCAGGGAAAGTAGGCAGCCACAGTTTCTACCAATCAGGGACTCAGAAAGACAAACAGCAACCCGTCTTCTTTTGCCATCGTTCATCCTTCCTTTGTCTCTCTCTCTGGTTATTTGCCTCTGTCTCAGGCCCTCTGTGTGTGTGTGTGTGTGTGTGTGTGTGTGTGTGTATATATATACTCCATTGATTGTAATTGAATTTGGATGGAGCGGACCCTTCAGACAATTGTCTAGGCCAGAGCCAGTGATGGATTTTAGGTTTCTTCTTCAGTCGTCTCAGATTAATGGGAGGAGACCGCAGTGGACAGAGAAACGGAGCGATCAATTCCCCAATAATTCCATATTTACACATCATCATCATCATCATCAGAGAGAGAGAGAGACAGAGAGAGACAGAGAGAGAGAGAGAGAGAGAAAGGAGAAGTGAGGAGAGCAGATTAGAGGAGATGTGGTAATTAGTCACAAGCATTTGCATTTAATGAGGAAGAGAATCCATTCAGTGGCCATTGAAGGAAGCTTACTGAAAGTGATACCAAACCCTAACAAAGCAAGAAAGCAGACCCAGGAACGGGGAATTACATCCTTAGCCGGATAACTTTAAATTTAGATCCATCTAACCCTGGATTTTCAGTCTCACAATGGCGATTGGAGGATGTTTTTACAGTGACGGCTTATTGTTTGTTACATTTGGGATTACGGATTGTGAACAGCTGGCTGATGGAGATGGAACCTACACACTAAGGAGAAACAAAAGTACTGGGACACCTCCTCGTTGTTCATTGTTTTAAAAAAGAGCTTGTTGGAGTAGCTGTCCAGGGAGGAAAGCTTCCTGCTAGATTTTCAGGAGCACTGCTCAAACATCGGATGGAGCACCACCATCCATCATTCCAGAGAACACAGTTCCTCCACTGCTCCACAGCTCAATGCTGCTAGTGGGCTTTATACCCCTCTAGCCCACCCCACGCCTGGCATTAGGCAGCATGGTGCCAGTAGGTTCATGTTTATCTGCTCCGGAGAGTCCTACAGTACTTCTCTAGTAGCTGAATGCTTTCATCAGAAGGGGTGTCCACAAACTTTTGGACATATTATCCTTTCTGCTTGGCAACCCAAATGCTGGGTTACTTCCACAGTGCTGGGTGGTGTTTGTGTAGCGCAGCAGCTGAGTTAGTGGCTGTGACATAGTAACAACCTAGCCAATGGGTTAATTAACGGCGTTAATTAACAGCACCTGAGGAGCCAAGGCCGTCAAATGGCTTTTCATTAGGCAGCAGCACAGACTCATCTTACTGACATCTTACTGGAATCAGTAGTTAGTACATTTTGATAGTAAATCATTGAATACTGATGCTGTACCATTTCCTATTAGGGATGTGCCAATCAAGATTTTTTGCCCCCCGATCCGATCCGAGAACCCTGTTGCTGACTGTCGGCTGATACCGATCCGATCCAGTTGTTGTTTACACACATAAAAACCCCTTCAGTTTTGGATAACGCTCCCACACTGCACTCTACATCTGCCCTGAATGAAACACCACACGCTTTATAAGCATGCGCTCCCAACCCACAGCTCCAATCCTCAAAACCTCACAGGAGGTCCTTGCAAACTGTTCATAGAAATGGTCATAGATGGCAATGGAGAGATTCCTATGCTGACCACTTAACTAGCCAGTGAATCAACACAAACAAACAAACAACAAATTGTATTGTATACATTAACTATATATAATTTATTAATCAGCATATGTCCATTAGGGGGCATCTTTATTGTTTGAAACATGACTTTAAAGACGACATAAAAACAAGACATTTTACATTACCGACTGTTCGACACACAGGGATTAAACACAGCTTCAGGGTCTAAACCTGGGTTAACAGAGAAAGTTATTAAAACCAGTTACCTGCAGCTGCGTCTGTTAGGTTTAATGGAGCCGAAACTTAGTCAGGAACCTTCCCTAAGTCAAACCTGCTCTGTAAAAAAGGCCTCAGAAAAGAACGAGCTTGCAGTTCTGCCGAAACAAGGGCAACGGGGGGCTTATCTGTAACATGATCTCATGAACAAAGAACTGCAGATTGCAATATAAAAAAAATAAATATATGACTTGGGTAGCAAATTCAAAAAGGCCTCTATCAGGGATAGGACATTTCATCTCCAAAGCTTTACAATGTCAGCGATTTAGTAATACAGTGCTTTTTACCAAAGCTTTCGCCCTCCATTAGACAGAGTGCAAGCCGGTCAGGTTTTTTTTTCCTTTTTTTTCTTTTTTTTCCGTCCCTAAGCCTCTGACCAGTGTGTATCACAGTGTGGGGATCAGTGTGTATCAGCGCGAGTGTGAAACACAGTCAGGGCCTGACCGCTGGATCTAGTTTCAGCTGATCGTGCGAGGAAATGTTCCTGCCTACAAAGCTGCAGAGAAAGACCGGGAGAAAAAGACAAATATGCGAGTGTGCAGAGTTGAGGAGGCAGCCGGTGTAAGGGCTGGGTATTATACTGTGCTTGAAGGTTCAGCCAAAAGTCAAATGTACACAATTTTCCCTTCAACCCAAACCAGTGCTCACCTATCTACCTGTCTATCTATCTCCCTGTCTATCTATTTGTCTGTCTATCTATCTGTCTGTCTATCTGTCTGTCTATCTGTCTGTCTATCTACCTGTCTGTTTGTCTATCCATATATCTTTCTGTCTGTCTATCTATCTATATGTCTATCTATCTGTATTTCTATCTATCTATCTACCTGTCTGTCTATCTGTCTGTCTATCTATATGTCCGTCTATCTATCCATCTATCTTTCTGTCTGTCTATCTATCTGTCAGTCTATCTATCTATCTATATGTCTATCTATCTGTATTTCTATCTATCTATCTACCTGTCTGTCTATCTGTCTGTCTATCTATATGGCCGTCTATCTATCCATCTATCTTTCTGTCTGTCTATCTGTTTGTCTATCTATATGGCCGTCTATCTATCCATCTTTCTGTCTGTCTATCTATCTGTCAGTCTATCTATATGTCTATCTATCTGTATTTCTATCTATCTATCTATCTGTCTGTCTATCTATCTGTCTGTCTATCTATCTATCTATATGTCTGTCTATCTGTATTTCTATCTATCTATCTATCTATCTATCTATCTGCCTATATGTCTGTCTATCCATCTATCTTTCTGTCTGTCTATCTATTTATCTATCTATCTGTCTGTGTATCTATCTATCTGTCTATCCATATATCTTTCTGTCTGTCTATCTATCTGTCTGTCTGTCTATCTATCTATGTATCTATGTATCTATCTATCTATCTATTTATTTATCTGTCTGTCTATCTATCTATCTATCTATCTATCTGTCTGTCTATCTGTCTGTCTGTGTATCTACCAATCTGTCTGTCTGTCTATCTATCTATATATATCAGTCTCTCTGTCTGTCTGTTTATGTGTCTAGCTAGCTTGATATAACAAGCTACACTGATAGCAGGTTAGAACGTTAGCTTTTCCTGTTTTATCCAGCTAATAGGCTGGATAAGTTAATAAAATTGTTCCAATTGTTTTACTGAACAAGTAAATCAGCATGTAGAAGGTAAAGTAACTTGCCAAGCTAGTAAAAAAGTATTGTTAAGGGATCATCCAACAATGGTAGCTTGGTGCTAAGAAAACTGCATATGAACCACTATTGTTTTGAGCAAATTAACATGCGTTTTAGCCTCATAGTTCCAGGGGAAAAGTACAGAAATAAACCCACACTTTATTTGTTGTTATATTTAATTGTGTCTTTAGGATTTGGCAGTGTGATGGTTTACAGTCAGGACTGGAAAGAAAAGTGAAGGGAAAGGATTAAGTTGGCTTGTAGTTAACTTTCACTTCTGTCTTCCTGCGTGTACACGCCTAGGTTTATGGACTGCTCCTACAACAATATGTGTGTGCATGTGAGAGTGTGTGTGTGTGTGTGTGTGTGTGTGTGTGTGTGTGTGTGTGTGGACGCACCTGCCTTGTGCCTTCGCATATACCTGTGTGTGTTTGACATGTGTGTGGGTTTTTTAGGAAGTGAGAAATCTGAAGAGAACAAGAGCGAGCTGGGAAAATAAGCTCGCCCTGTTAGCACAAATGTGTTTGTGTGGGCGTGCATTAACATTTACGTGGGCTGCACGGGGGCTGAATATGCAAAAATCGCTCAAACAAAGGATGGCTACTCCTCAACAGCCCAACGGACCTGCAACCCATCTCCAGCTCTGCCTAAACCAGTCCTCCCCTCCTTCCTCCTTCCTCCTCCTCCTCGCCTCCTTCCTCTACAAAACGGATGCTTCTCTGGCTGGCAGGAGAAAGTCAATTAGCCTGACCTCTTCAGGCCGCGCTGTGGCGAAAGAGACCCTTCGGTGGCCACGAGCTCGCTGCTGAAACCTTCAAAGCCTGACTACCAATTAGTCTTGATCTCTCTTCGGCCATGCGCCTTTAAAGGTATCTGAGCTGCATTACGGCTCTAATTACTCTATTACTGACCAGGTTGGCTGGAGGGTCATTTGAGGCGCGTTGTAATTATCCGTCCAGCTCCACGGGTGGGTTTCACAGCATGGACAATGGAGAGATACAGCAATCAGCACTATGCTCCCCCTAGTGGAGGGAGATTCTTCCTCATGTTCACTCCAGTAACACCTACACTGGGATCCAAATGGCACTGTGTGTGTGTGTGTGAGAGAGAGAGATACATGTGTGTGCTTGTATTGAGCACTTTGTGGGGACCAGATGTTGGGGTATGATGGAAAACATGAAAGTGTGTAACATTGTGGGGACTTTTTGTTTTATTTGTGTGCTTTCTGTCGTTTTCTTCAAATAAAAATAATTTAATAGGAAAAGTTTAGGTCAAATCCAACAAAGACGGGAATACAAGCATCTGTGTGTGTGTGAAGGAGTGCCGGTGGAGTAGATTGTCAACAGTAAATGGATTTAAAGGGGAGCTGGGTGTGGTGGAGTTTGAACTTCTTCATGTTAGTAGTCATTTTGATCAATGTCTGCAGCAGCTTCCACTAGCTGCGGGGCAGCGCGAACTGCTGAGAGATGAATTCCTCAGTGAGAGCCGGTGTGTGTGTGTGTGTATGCGTAGGTGTATGGTGTGTGTGTATGTGTATGTAGCAGCACGTCCATTTTGTTTCTCTGTGAGCGCGGCCAATGGAAATGTGTGAATTTGTGGTCTTTGCTGTTCATAAACCATGCATATAGCACCAACAAAGCCATGGATTTTTGCGCTGTTTATTATTATTAAGCCTAATAAATTTAAGCGCTTGGCATATTCCTGCTCTTTATGGCTGAAAGCTGGGACTGGTTGGATCACAGTATGACAGCAGCTTTATTATGTCCCCATTATCCATGCAGAACTAGTGTTAAGCAGACTTGTAACAGTGTCCAAATGCTAATGTATGCTATGGGGAGCCTTGGGGCCTTCTAGGCCTTCAGTAAAGACCCTAATGATTTCTGTGAGGTAAAAGGGATACACGCCTGTGATATTGCGGTTCATTTTATTCAATAGAAGGATGCTTGTTTTTAACTCCTAATTAAATTATGAATAATTAAGTATCACTTCATTTAATGCACTGTTTAGTTTTGGCTGGAAACTAAAGGGTTAAATTCTTCAAACAAGCTCTCCCAATGGTCAGACTTGAAGTCCCATTGGTCATGAGCTGAAGGGCTAATGCATCAGATTGGCACTAAAAGCAGACAGATATGGGTGGGGCCAATACTGGGAGAAAATTCTCTAGGCCTTCTCTGAGTTCTGTAATATGGACAAAAGTATTGGGACACCTGCTTTTGAAATCTAGGGTATTAAAAAAAAAAATAGTTGAAAAATCCTAATATTACTGGAGGAACTGTCTCTACTGTCTACTGCTAAGGGAGGCTTCCAAACCAACATGCTCATGTGGGGCTCACATGGGTGAAGCATGGGCTAGGTGGGTTGCAGGTGGGTTTCAGGTGGGCCTGGGCTCTGAGTGGGTTTGTACATGTATTTTTTTACTGGGACCCAGTTGGGCTCCACTAATGGGATCCATTGTTACAGCCCAACTTAATCTCACGTGGGTCCCATCTAGGCCCCCTCTGCAATGTGTGCAACTCAAATGGAGTCCTTCTTAACCTAAACCTCTCCTGGGGCCCATCACTGACCCTGGTGGGCATCCATATGAGGGGCCAACGTAAAACCCCAGTTGGGCTAACCATACAGGCCCCACATGGACATGTTAGCTGGGATTCTACTAGATTTTGAGAATTTTGGGCATCGCTGTGAGGATTTGATTGCATTCAGCAAAAGTAACAGGAGCGGTCAAGTGAGGTCGGGAGGAGCGGCATCATCATCCCTCAATGCTGGGGGGCTTTACACCCCTTTAGCCCACGCCTGGCATTAGGCAGCATGGTGACAACAGGTTGATGTTTTTATCTGGTCCTGAAAGTCCTATTCTTTACAGGGACTGTGTGAATGCATCCATTAGAAGGCAGGGGTGTCCACAAACATATGGACGTACAGCATAGCTCTTTTTTTTCCCCTTAGCGACCAGGACTGGTTAGAACCAGTGCTGGGAATATGTTGCACCACTCCACCGTCTCTAATGAGAGCCTCTTCACTCGGCTGTTTGGACCTAATGAAGCAGCCTGGCCGAGCCGGCAGCCATCGCCGTTGCTTGCCCAGCACTCGGGCAGCGGAAAAGGAGGAGGAGGAGGATGGAAGCCGTGCAGGCCTGAGCGCGCAAGGCCACCGGCAGCCCGTGGCAAGCGCACAGGGAGGCCTTTTAAAGCGCAATCCAGCTGGATTAAAGCAGCGCTATTGGTTTTGCTTTCTTCCCATCCCCTACCCACCTCCCCCATATCTCCCCACACCTCCTACCCCCACCCAAGCCTCCTCCGATCTCGATGCTCGGATAAGCGTTCTGGCGAGCGTCTCGGATAAATACTAAAAGCCCTTTTTCATTACACCAACAACTCATAATTCTAAGTGGATCATTTTGTTGCTTGAGATTGAAGAGGATGAGGCAGGGGAGAGCAGTGCGCGAGAGTGTGTGAGTGTTGTGTGCGAGAGAGAGAGAGAGAGAGAGAGAGAGAGAGAGAGAGGAGAATTGACAGCCTCCTCAGCCCGGCTGGAACACACAGCGATGATGGAAGAGGAAAGGATGGAGGGGGAGGAGGAAAAGTGCCCCTTGATGAATTGATGGGTAGTGAGATTTTACTCATTCCGTGTTATAAATGGAGGGAAATTATAAGTTGGAAGTGCTAGCCGACTGATTTGATCTGCCACTTTCTCTCGGCAGACTCGGACGTTTTTTTCTCCCCCCCTCTTTTCCCGGGAAAATAGTTTATATAAAAACACGGTGATTTAAAATGGTGGATGATGGGCTGTGATTAGGCTGGCTGAATTGCAACAGAAGTCATTTCCTGGAGGAAAGTCAACCGTAGATTTGCGAAGAGGAGTTGTCATACTTGTGTGACCTTTTTTTTTCCCCTTTTCTTTTTTTTTTATTATCTTTTCGTCTGGCCTGCGGGGCATGCCGGATTTAAACGAAATGTGGTTCAGGCGAGCTGTGAAGTGTTTTAGGCCAAAGAAATTGGATTACTAGTTTAACGGGCTTGCTTCACTTTAGTGTCCCCGCTGCCCCCGCTTTCAAAAAGTCTACTGCGTACACTAAAACACCTCATCATCACACCATAACACGATAACACAATAACACAATAAGACTGTACAGTCCTTCTAGGAGCAGTTCTTCTCCATACTTCAGGACCGAACATAATGCCCATCCATTTGAAAGGCCAAGTGGCCAGTGCAGGCCTCTGAAAGCGTGGTAAGGTTACAGCTACAGACATTAGGGTCGGTTAAACAAGCAACTAGTCAACGGTATAACACCCCCCACACCCCCCGCACACACACCCCCACACACACACTTTGTTTATGAGCTTGTATTTTAGGACGTTTTATTAAAACTGTTATTCCATATATGTATTATACTAGTTAGATCCGATCTCACAATCTGATTGGTTGGGAAGTTCACGCTGTAACCAGTGTGGCTTCTTTTCCCCACTAAAACTGCACAGACATTTTTCTAGGTTTTTTTATATAGTAAAACATACAGGGACAAGGTAATCGATATATGCTTCAGTGGATGTATTTTTTTTAGCTGGAAATACTCAGATTTTCAGTTTTTAACCTAATGTGAATCTGGCAGTTGTTTTTTTTTTTTACCATGAGTCAGAATTTCATTACAAAATGACCAATAGAAATGCTCCAAAATTATTTTACATTGACTTCCATTGAAAGTTACGGAGTTTTTTTCCTTCTCATGTAAAGTTAGTATAGGTATATATATATTTAATAATTTAATTATTATTTAATTATTTAATGTATATATATATATATATATATATATATATATATATATATATATATATATATATATATATATATATATAAGTCTTGAGGCCAGCGCTGCAATGAAGCGATGTGGGAGGAGAGCAGTCATCTACCCACCCTGAAGAGAGCAAGGACAATAGCGCTCTCTGATCATGATTGGCTATATATATATATGGCTCAGCCGTTAGAGCGCCGGGATGTCGATAACAGGGTTGTGGGTTCGATTCCCGAGCTCGGCAAGCTGCCACTGTTGGGCCCTTGAGCAAGGCCCTTTACCCTCTCTGCTCCCCGGGTGCTGGAGTTGGCTGCCCACCGCTCTGGGTGTGTGTGTGTACTCACTGCCCCTAGTTCACTAGTGTGTGTGCGTGTGTGTTCATTACCACAGATGGGTTAAATGCGGAGGACACATTTCGCTGTACAGTGACAAATAAGTGCACCTTTACCTTTGTACTATATATATAATGGAATTATTAACTGCAATTTTGCTAGCTGGGACAATGCCTTCAGCTTCAGAAGACGAGCGTCCAGGCTTTTTTCTGTCCTGCACCAAAGTGGTGGAACGAGCTTACCCTGGGTGTCCGAACGGCAGAGTCCAACACTCACTGTTTTCAAACTCAGACTGAAGACCCTCCTCTTCTGAGAGTACTTGGGTGAATAGCAGAGTGGTCTCCTTATTGTCTTGTGTTTAGTAGAGTCTAGATTAGAGGTATCTTTAAATTATTAGTCTATTTAAACTAGCTGAGGTTTTTCTTGGGTAAATAGCAAAGCACTTTTGTAAGTCGCTCTGGAGAAGAGCGTCTGCTAAATGCCTTAAATGTAAATGTAAGCTTACAGTGACTGATTAAGGAGAAGACTGTAAGAGATGGGGGAGGTTTGGGGTTCACATGGCTTCTGCATTGTAGTAGGAAGAAGCCCCTCCTCCCTCTGATATGTGGAGCCAGAAAGGATAGATGACTGGGTTCAAAGGGAGGTGACAGGGTGGTGGAGGGTTGTGCAGAATTGTAGGTAGAGATGGAATTAATAGGATGTTAGAGGATGAGGGGCTTCAAGCATGTTTGTTATTTTCGGGCCCCAGGTGGTCCAGCAGACTAAGGCGCTATCACTATGGTGATGGTTTGAATCCCGGTCATGATGCTAGCCAATCATGATCACACATTGCTTCGTTGCAGCGCTGGCTGGCTGTTTCCCTCCATTCCTTCCCTTTAGCGGCAGTTTGAAAAATGAACGGCTTGACTGCGCGTGTTGTGGAGGGAGGCTAGGTACAGGTTGGGTAATTGGCGGTCCAAATTGGAGGAAATGGGGGGAAATCAAATAAAAGGTAAAAAAACTAATTTAAAAAGGCCAGATTTTTGTTATTTCAACTCCCCACTGGCTTATACTGGCCCCTGTTTGTGTATAATAAGCTTAAAGAGGCCCTTAGGACCACTCTCCCCCCCCCCCCTCCCCCTTGTACTTCCACACACTGTCCACTTTTTGAGCTCCACCTGTCTTATTACTCACTATACAGGGGTACAAATAGAAACTATAGCCCATCTGTTGCCCACTGTTTATCAGCACAGTCACAGTTTCGAACCACAGACAGGACCGCTGGTGACCAGATATTATTCGGGTGTTCTCCTAAAGAGGCCGATGAGTGTATTACTGAGATGATCAATGCTCTCCAGTTTCTGTAACGCTACGTCTATATCTGAAACCAGTTTCCTCACTGTGCGTCTTACAGGCAATAAGACAGAGCTCTTAATCAGTGAGGTCATCCTAAAAATAGCTTGGGTTTTAGCTGCAGGGCAGTGTACTGTTACAACCCTGCTTTCCATTGTTTTCAGATCTGAATTACACGCAAGCTGAGCTGAGTTCTCGGCCTTCTGAGTCTATAATCCGTGTATTTAAACAGGAAGACAATCACGGACCACCAGAAATGAAGTACTGGAGTGTGTCAGAGCAAGCAAATCATGAACAAGCCAAGATGGTGGCACTTCTTTCCAAGCGTGTCCAATCCATTGTTGGAAATATGAACCACATCATGCCTATGGCAACATGGACTGCCATGAGGCAGACTGGACTGTGGATTCCCACAACACCTGATTAAAGCCTGAACATAGAGTTCAGAATGCAGCCTGAGCTCTCTGGTGACAGTGACAGTCGCTGGAGCTTCTGCGGATTTTGCTGGACAGTCGAAGCCACACAGAATAGACCAGACAGCAGACGGGGTCCGTGTCCATCATTAAGGGCCAGTTTACTCAACCCAGATTAAGCCTAAGCCTAGGCTACAAAGGATTTGCAATGGTCAGTCACCATTGGGACTGCAATTTAATGCTGTTTTGGCAGCACAAGAGGGACCTGCACAATTTCAGGCATGTGGTTTTAATGTTATGGCTGCCTTGAGCAAGATAGGGTAGGTGTACCCTATTTTTTTGTTTCTTAACCCCTTAGACCCTGTATTCAAGCCCACACTTCATCACTCTCATAAATACATTGCTAATATCATAATTAACATCATTTCCAAAGGGCCCAGAATAGAACCTTGTGGAAGATATGTTAGACCAAAGTTAGCAAATAATTTACTGGAGATGGAAGATTCTGGTCCAGAGAGTGAAAATCCACCCCAGATGTTGTTCCAGTTGTAAGTTGCAGCAGAGCTGCCCGGGCGGGTAAAGCAAAATCGGGGGTCAAATGTTTACTTTCTGGATCTAAAATGTCTCTATAGTTTATGTTTGTTTCTGCATTAGGAATTATAGGGAAATACTTATCCTAGAGTGTAAGGGGGTAAACGACATATGACACACATCAGAAATGTATATTTTGCTTAATTGAAGGGTAAATTACAAATTCTAGGTCCCACCAATCGCCCCACCAAATAAAGTAAGATGTAAACATTGAAAACACTGATACACAGTGACTCTGGGATTTTAAACAGTGGTGTAAATCATTAAATTTTTTAAAATTTTACATTACCCTACCCACTCATTAGTACTCCCCCTATCACATGTAATGCCCCCGTGTGCAACCAGCCACCACCACCAGTCAAACTGCCGCTGCTGCAACATCACCGGGCTCGGAAGAAAAGCAGACCGGTTACCCAGCTCTGATGCATTGGCTAGAAGACTCCCATGCTGGCCAACATCACACTAAAGTGATGTGAAGAGAGAGCGCCATCTATCCACCCAGAGAAAGCATGGTCAATTGTGCTCTCTCAGGCTCCAGCTGCTGATGGCAGGTAGCATGAGCCAGGATTCGAGCCAGAGCTGTAAATCAGTAAGCCACATGTACAGCAAAATTAAAACAGAACTCTTTGTCCACAATGAGAAAAAAAGGGTGGAGAACTTCATGAAAAGAACACTGTGCCAACTGTTAAGAGTGGATTATGCGTTGGGTTTGTGCTGCAGCCAGTGGCACAGGGAACATGGGAAGAATGGATTTGGTTAGACAAAAACACTCACTCAAGGGGGTGTTACTAATCAGAGGCACTGCCAGGGGTTTCGGGCCCCATGAAAAGATATTACACTGGGCCTCACAACTCCCTAAGGGGGGAGGCTGTGACTTACAGGAGCCCTAAAAATGTATTAATTGAGTATTCTGGCAGAATTGTTAGGAGTTGTGGGGCCCAGTGTAATGTCTTTTCATGGGTTCCAAAATTCTTGCCAGTGCCAGTGCCAGTACCAGCGCGTCACAGGCCTTTAGAGTCATCCTAACCTTTGCCCCCCATACAGCACCCCTGCTACTAAATACTGACCATACAGGGTGCCCAAACTTTTGCTTCATGCCCTTGTTTTGAGTCTTGCCTAAATTATTAAATCTTTAACTTTATGTCTTTTGGAAATCAGCTCATTCTCTTCTCGCTTAGCAATTTACAGTAACAGTAATTTTGACCAGGGGTGCCCAAACTTTTGCATTCCACTGCGCTTACTAATGTCTATCATTAGTAAACAAGGGAATGTGGCCAACGCAGACTTAATGAGCTGAAAAATAGCAAATTAGAGAGGATTTCAGAGATACTACTTTTAGGGCTTGTTTTCTGTGGCTCTCTTAGCGCCCTCTTGTGGTCTCCAAGTTTAAGAACCAGTGCTCTAAAGTTTTACAAAGGTCTTTTAGCATCAGATAGAAATGGAACAACCAGAGAAACCAGGAGAAGAGAGTCTCGGCCTGTTTAATTCAGAACGTGAA
>NC_132880.1:4026331-4036331 GCF_030463535.1 Salminus brasiliensis
TCAAGTCCTATAAGATGTAAGGCGGGGCCTCCATTGATCACATCAATGATCCTTAGGTGCCCATGACCCTGTCACTGCTTCACCGGTCATCCTTCCTTGCAACGACTGCATCCTGGGAACACCCCTCAGGACTTGCCTGATGTTTTGGATGGAGATGCTCTGACCCAGTCGTCTAGCGGCATCACGATTTGGCTCTTGACCATTTCACCTCATCTCCTTCATCTGTAGATCCCGGCAGATCGGCAGACGCCACTGTAGATGAATGGTACTAATGTTATGGCTGATCGGTGTATGTGTGTCTGAGTACAGTCCAGATTCACAGACAATGTTGCTATGGGAATATGAGAAGGTGACCAAAAGCATGTTCTACTTGAAGCTGTTTACTGCATTAAACCCTTGTTTATACCCTGTGTGTGTAGGTGTCTAAGTGTGTGTGTGTGTATGTCAGTGGGCATGCTTCTAAATGCGTGTCAGTGTGTAACTGTGTCTTGTTTGCTGGAGCACGTTTGTGAGTCCTGAGTGGTGTGTCCGTCTCCCTCTCTCTCTGAGTGTGTGTGGGAGTACCAGTCCTGGACTGTGTGTGTATGTGAGAGAGTGTGTGTGTCTCCGTTGGGGGACAGCAGCAGTAGCTCTAATGGCATTAGTGCAGGGACAGATGTGCTGTGTGTCTGCAGGCTGCAGTCTGGATCCTCAACCACTCTCACTAATCCCATCCCACTCTCCACCAGAGACAGGAAGAGAAAGCTAATAAATAAATGAGAGGATGCAGGAGGCAAAGAGAAAAAAAAATATATATATATAAATTACATCCTCGCTTCTCGTAAATCATGTTCCAGAACTTCCAGTAGACAGGAGGGCGGAGCTTCGGAGTGGAGGAGAGGAGACAGGGAGAAAGACAGCAACCAGAGAGAGAGAGAGAGAGAGGGAGAGAGGGAGAGAGACAAAGAGAGAGAGTGCGGGAAGCATTTCCATTCCTCTGCTGGAGTGGGCTCTCGAGGCTTGGCGTCTAGGTGTTTTTAATTGATTTTTGATTAGCTAGACAAAGAAGGAGGAGGGGGTATCCATTAGCATGAAAGAGATAAAAACCAGAGAGAGAGAAAGAGAGAGAGAGAGAGAGAAGGGGGAGGTATAGATTGGATAAACAAATGGGTGGGGTGACATATTTGACATGTACCACAGGGACGGAAAGAGCATCTCTCACTTTTACTCACACCCTCTCCCGGCTTAATTGAGTCAATTATTTTTGCTTAATTACTCACAGCCCGCTCGGTTCGGGGTGCCCCTTCCACTCGTGGCGAAGGCAGCAACTTTTTGAAGCCTCTCGATGCAAGAGTCGTGCAGACACTCATTAACACCCACACCTCCACGTGTACAGACACACACACACACACATACACACGTAGGGTAGGGGAAAGGCTGCGTACGCAGGCAAATTCAAAAAGCCATACGAATTAATATTCAATTAAGGCGAGACACAGCGACGCGATAGGCCCCGAGTAATCTGCATGTGTATTCATGAGAGAGAACTCCTCTGTTTAACACACCGAGACACGGTTTAACACTTTGCCTTGTCGCTGTGATGAGATGTGCCCGCTTCAGGTTCGCCAGCTAAAGGAAGTGGCAAGCGTTGGTCCCCTGGTTTGTCTCTCACACCTGCCTTGCGATTTCAACGTACAGAGCTCCTTTGGTGAAGCACGGTACAGTACTGTACAGTTTGTGGGAGGCATATTCACAGAACTCGTTTCAGGACCAAGGACAGCTCCAGAGTTTAGCTGTAACCTCATTGTAATATCAGAACGATGGTCCATGTGCTTAGCATCAGGGCTAAGTAGGGGCGGTTAGGCCAACATGACATTTGTAAGAATGTGGCTGATGAGAATTTAAGGTACTAGCCTCAGTCAGTGATATACAAATGACATCATGATGATTGGTTATTAGCATTTTAAGGCTTATTTCTTTGGTCATAATTCACCTTGAGCTTCATCAGAAACCCCTCTGTTTTACCCTCACCTTGGCATGGTATGGGGGACACCAACGCCTGAAGCTCCGTTGGTGCATTTTGTGATAGCAGCACTCTAGCTCTTCATCAATGGGAGGCATATTCACAGAACTCCTTTCAGAACCAAGGACAGCTCCCCCGTTTAGCTGTAATCTCATTTTAATTTCAGCACAATGGGCCATGTGCCTAACATCAGGGCTGAAGAGGGGCAGTTAGATCAACATGACATTTTTAAGAATGTGGCTGACAAAAATTCAAGGTAGTAGCCCTCAGTCAGTGATATGCAAATGACATCATGATAATTATGGTTATAAGCATTTTAATACTTACCCTCATCAGAAAGCCCTCTGTTTTAGCCTCACCTTGGTACCTTGTTGTACAGTACCAGACCAAAGCCCGAAGCTCTGCTGTGCTGGTGCAATTTGTGTTAGCCATCATCTAGTCCTTCATCAGTGGGCAGCACATTCACACACTTAATTGATTTCAGGACCAAGGACAGCCCCTCTGTTTAGCTGTAACCTCGTTTTAATTTCAGCCCAATGTGCCGTGTGCCTCACACCAGGGCCAAATAGGGACAGTTAGAGCAGCATGACATTTATAAGAATGTGGCTGATGAGTAAGGTAGTAGTCCTCACACTGTGTTGCACAAATGACATTACAACGATTGTTGTCCCTTGACCATACGCTGGTATTCACTACTCCATTCACATTATCTGAAACCCGTTCTGTTTTAGCTCCACCTAGCCAGTGTACAGTTAGAGATTAAAGCCTGATGGTGTGATGGTGCAGTTTGTGCCAGCCATCCTCTAGCCCTTCATCAATAAGAGGCATATTTACAGGACCAAGGACAGCTCCCCCGTGTAGCTGTAACCTTGTTTTAATTTCAACACAATTGGCCATGACATTTATGAGAATGTGACTAATGAGGATTCAACAATGACATAAACTCGATTGATAACTGATCAATGGTCATAGTACACCATCAGCTTTATCAGAAACCCCTCCCTTGTGGCCGCACCTTGCTGGTGTATAGTAGGAGACCAAAGCGTGATGCTCTGATGATGCAGTTTGTTTTAGCCATCCTCTAGCCCTTCATCAGTGGGCAGCATAGTCACACATTTCATTCATTTCAGCACCATGAGCAGCTCCTCTAATGGACTCCAATCTACACTTTAAACTCCACAGCTCTTCTGATCTACTAAGGTTTTAATCCTCTGCCTAACATTAGACAGAAACATGACATTTTGGACTAATAGGATTTCATGGTTTTAGTCCAGTTTCAGCACAATGGACAGGGACTAACATCAGGACTAGGACTACTCACTCTCAGTATTTAAGGTTACTCGTATTACAGAGGTGGGCTGATGCTGATGTATTGTTAGGAGTCTTGCCCAAGGACTCTTATTGGTGTAGCGCAGCATAGCCACCCAGACCGGGAATCGAACCCCAGTCTCCAACATGGTGAGGTAGCTCACTGGCAGATAGTGGTGTTACCTGTTGCGCCACACCAACCACCCTATTATTACCAACCAACCCTAGTATTAATTGGGTTATATACTAGTATAGTATACACCACCCCATCATCCTTGTAGATTAGAAAGTGCAGCCCATTTACACACAATTTGTGTAAGCCATCCTCTAGACCCCAGTTCTTTAAATCCTGACCTTGAAGCCAGTTTCCAGTCTTAGATTTGCTGGAAGTTAAGGTGTAGATGATTGGCCATGTAGTGTCACGCCCACCAACGATTAAAAGTCCAGGACTGGAAACTGTATTCAAGGTCCAGATTTAAAGACCTCTGCTCTAGACCTTCATCAGTGGTCACAACATTCACAGGATGAATTCCGTTCAGGACCAAGGACAGCTCAAGGGCAGACTGTTTACTCTATAAGGAGCCTCTGTTATTTCAGTTCAATTTCAGCACAACGGATAGAGACAAACATGGCACACATTTAAAACCACTTTTGCCAAACATTAGGACAGGAATATGGCTAATAATAAATAGCAAGGTAGTAGACCTCAGCCAACAGTATGCAAATTCATCATAGGCGCTTCACTATCTACTCTCCATACCTTGTAGGTCCACCATTGTTTGGGTACAGTTAGAGACTGTAGATGATGGTGAAGATCCTCTAGCCCTGCATCAGTGGTCAGTTTCTGACTCACTCAGTATAGCAGTGACATGCCAGCAACACTGCTGTGCCTGATACACACATCCCAGCTCCACACACACACACCACAATGTTAATGTCACTGTGTCACTGCTGCGCTGAGAATGATCCACCGCCCAAATTATATGTGGCCAACAAGCGAATCTGGGGTCAGAACCTGACCAGTGATGAGAGGGGTAGAAGAGGGCTGATAAATTGTGCATGACAGCAGATGGTTTACAGTCTGTAATTGCACACCTACAGTATATAGCGGACCTACTAGGTAAGCGTTTCCAATAAAGTGGCCAGTGAGTGGACGCACAAGGCACTGTAGGTGTTTACATTAGAGTGGATAGGGAGTGTATGCAGATTGACTCTACTTGGCCTGCTTGTGTGATTCATTGCAGTGGGAGAGCATGGCATGAGGGGGAGTCGAGAATCAGATATTTTGGTCATGCTAGATTTGCACTAGCTTGTATCCTTAAAGCCCATTTCTGCTCTCCTGGGTGTCCGCACAGGCCCGATCCGCTGCGTTTGCCCGGCCGCTCCCAGCTCACTTAAAGCACAAGACACCAACTTTGCAAACGTAGACACATTCGCAGACTTTCTTCCTCGCAAAACTCACACATATACACACACACAGACACATGCGCTGGGCCGGGCGATGTGCTTTGCTAATTTGCGCTGTGCAGGTGGGACGAGGCCTCATCAAGGCCGAGCGGGCTGAGAAAGGAGGAAGAGCGCGGATAATGGAGCGATGATGGTCATAGAGCGGTGTACTGCTTATGGACGTGGGCTTTGGGGGGGCTCGGCTCTTCGCTAATTGTAGCTTGTGACTAATTGGCGTATTAGTGGAATCCATTCTAGGGCGGCGGCGCGAGCTGCAAGGGACACCCCACAGCTCATTATACCCTCATATTCTGGGAAGAAGAGGTTGTTTGAGGTGGGAAAAAAACAACCACCTCCAATTGGTCAGGTGAGAATGGCAATTAAGAAACTGCACTGGTTCTGAAGGCCCGGGAATGTACTCTCTCATATAAGCATAATTTAGCACGGTCTCTGGTGCCCCGACTTCAAATTGCCACTGATCCGCAGCAAATTTCTCAGAGTTCTCGGAAGAGAACAGAAAATTGATGGAGGTAAGAGGTTTGTGTGTATGTGTGTGTGGGGCTGTGTGTGAACATAGGTGTTATCCATACACTACCAACCATAAACACGCTCATATAGGAATATTATGGCCTTACAGTGGGAATAACCACTCTTGGCTCGGATGACATTAGTGAGACGTTGCGGCATGGACTGTATTAGTTGATTGAAGGTGTTCATTATAGAGGTTAGCTGCTCCACAGCAGCAGGCCGATTGCTCTGTACCTCTCGCTGGAGTTGCCGTTCCCCTCTGGCATCAACGACCCATTGGGCACCACTGTTATGCCAGTGGGAGGCACCCAATGTGCAAGAAGCCCATAATTTGTACACCTTCACTACAGCAGCTCTAGAACATCACCCGAAGTTAGCATTTTCCAAGACGCTACCACCCTGAATTTTCCTCAGGCCTCAAAGGCCTTAAAGCAGTTCCTCGCCTTGACCTCAACCAATTCGGCTTTTCTTTGTAACATTATGAATGGAGGAAATGGCTAAATCTTCTTATAGTCTTATAGTCTTTGTGGGCATCAGTTATTCTAATGTTCAGAGTGCTCTGCAGCTGCTTAGAGGAGCCCATGGCTGCTGGATTGTTGGGTTTGAGAAGGCTTATTAAGGTCTGAGACTTTGGTAAGAGCTGAAATTTGTTGGGGTGCCCAAACGTTTGCATGGTGCTCTTTTCCTTTTTTCACTCTAAAATGAACCAAAAATTTAGCAAAATTGACTGAATTTACTGAATTTTTTAACATTGTTTCTCCCTGTTTGGTACTGCCAGTTAGCCCACCCATTTATAGCTCTCCCTAGCACTCAGATGGTAAGGAACTAAATCATGTGTCCTCCATGATAAATGCAAAGCCAGCCGCCACACCAAATTGAACGTCCGCTGACGCAACATTGCTGGGCACCCGACAAGCTCTGAGGAAAGTGTCAGGTCCCCAGCACCACCGCACCAGAGACCTACAGAGCTTAGTAGCAGCGCATTAGACTGCTGAACCACTCCGAGCCTCGCTTCTTTTTTATCTTGATGCTTTTTTGAAAATCAGTTAATATCCTACTCACAGCAACAGAAATTGGGAGGGGTGCCGTACTTTTGCACGGCACTCAATATCAGGATAAGGATTTACACCCATACGTTTTCCATTTGGATGCAACCCTAAGGCTTAGGCCGTAGGACGCAGCGCATTATGACTCTGCAGAGCAGCTTCGCGGCAGACAGTGTGCGGCTTGTCTGCCCTCTTTGCATGGCACATTATCTCCTCCTCTGGCTTCTCTTTAAGGCTTTGGCGGTGAATTTCTATCACACTGCTTATATAATGACTCTGTAAGAAGCCCGTAAGCCAACTAATCTCTGCAAATACATGAAACAATGGAGGAGTTAAGCCCAGTGCAGTAACATTAGAATTAAGACAGGCAGGGGCAGGCTGATAGGGAACTTTGAAATAATTGCAAGATTACTTTGGGTTATATTCTATTCCCTTTTTTATATGGCTTAAAGGCTGCCTGCATTTCATGCGCAGGGTTTCGGGGAGGTGGGGCGAGGTGCTGCGGGGCGGGGTGTAGTGGAGAAGTGTAGAGCCGTGGGAGATGCATGGTTACAATGGTGATTGTGTGTTTGTGTTTAAATGAACGTGGCTTTTCCGGCGTGTTCTCCAGTGTTTTGTTTATCTTCCGACGTGAAGCTCTTTGAGGTGTTGTAACTAAACTGAAAAGTGCCACATAAATAACAATGATGGTGATTGTTATTATTATGATCCTCTATCCTCCGATAGATTTGTGTGTTATCAGTGTCTAACTACTGTAGTGTGAATGGAGCTTTCAGGGTTTAACAGTTTTAATAGTTGGTTTGGTGTGTTCAAACGTTTTCTCCGTGGTTGATTATTAATACTGGGTTTTTATAGCATAGTTTGGGGAGATGTCAACAACTCCATTAGGTCTACACACATCTTTCTCGCTACCTTACTGCCTAATCTCACTTAGTGCCCCCTCCGCCCCTTCCCTCCATTCATTCCCCCCTTCATCTTTGAGCTTAAGGACAGGACAATATTTCCAGCAGGAAAACATCGATCCCACTAAAAACCCTCCCACTCCAAAAACCAATTTACCAGCAGTAAAACTAATATTGTCTTTAATCAGATGCAATTAGAGCTCTGAGTTAAGATCTCCTCCCAATTAAAACTCATTAGGCCCCTGTAATAGCATTAGAGGAGTCTTCTGTAACTGCTGCTCATCTGGGTGGCACGCCGGTGGAGTGCGGGGGCCGGCGCCCTCTCTGCAAATAAGAGTGACCCAGTGGGCTTCTGAATGCACACGGTGCAGCTTCCTTACCGGCTCCCCAAAGTGCAGACGGGCTCTGTAATTGGACAGGCTGGCGGCAGAGGGCCCAGCCGGGCCGGGTATTCTGACTCAGCTGCCTTTTCCTGACGTTTTCATTTAAGGCATAATGTTCTAGTTATTTTCTCCACTCTCTCCAAGGCGTTCCCGTATAGCTGCATCCTCTCCACGCATGCCATTTTCTCTATGTTTGGCCCGATATATCCCCTGTGCCAGGCTCTCTGTGGCTCATCTACTTCTATTCCTTCACTTTGCTTCTTCTCCGGGCCATTAGGTGATGGCTTGCAGTAGCTGCTTTCCAACAGCGAATGCCAGCAATGGGCCTCAGCTTGCGCTTTTAGGTTTGCTCCTGGAAGTGTGGAAGAAAACTATGAGCAGCTCTGTGGTCTGGAAGTGACCTGTGGTCTGAAGGGCATAGGGGATTGCTGATGTACACAACCAGTACACCAACAGATTGGCTACAACTGTCTTTAACTGTATACCAACAAGGTGGCGCTACAAGGGAGGGGGTTTCAATAAACTGGATACTAACACCACCGATGGTTGACCACTCAAGAAATATCTCTGAATGGGGTAGAGAGGGACTCATATACTGTACATCAGTGTGCCAACAGAGTGTAACTCCAAGGAAGGGGTTTCCAATAAAGTGGCCAGTGAGGATGCACTAACCTAGAACCACATAGAAATGTATGAAAAAAGCCAGTCAAGACGAATGGGCATAATACTGACCAGGGGCTACAGCTCTCATTAGCTGTGCTCATGCACATTTTAGGCTTGCTGATGAACAGAAGGTCAGTACATTTCTGGGGTTCGGGGGAGCTGTCCGTGGTTTATTGAGCTGTTCATTCCTTAGAGAGGTTCTGGTAAATTGAAGGATCTGTCCTTAGTCCTGGAATGAGAATGAACGGAGCCTGCGAATATGCCTAATGACGGTATGTGTGTGGTGGTGCTGTCCATGGTCCTGAAACAACAGCTGCTGCCTGCTTGTGGGGCTGTCCTTGGTGCTGAAGTGACTGTTTTTTAGAGCCAGGTTTCAATTGGCTAAAATAAAGCCTTACGAATCAAGGAAATCTGATGCTTGTGATAATAAGAGTACAGTGGTATTCAGTTTTAATTAATGCATGTCTCCATTATTGCAGATTCAGAGGTATCCTAAAGTACAGAATATAAACATTCGTCCATTTGTAGTGAATTGTTTTTTTGGTAGGGAGAACCATCTTTTGCATATTGCCATATGTCCAAATCCATTATTACAAAATATTAAATCTTGAATCTAAATGGAGATAAATGTAAATTGATAAATTAAAAAATGAATACTATTATTTTTGTTTTTGACAGCTGTTTGTCTACTTCTTTCTCTAGCAGTCTTCAAGATGTAGCAACCATCAGACAAACTAGCAAAACTAGTAAGGCACCTTACCATCTAACAATGACCGAGCAACATATTATAGCAACCACCTGTGATAAGGTAGCAACCACATACCTTAGTAACCACCTCAAGCACCATAGCAACCAGACTTCAACATCTTAGTAACCACTGCAGACTCCATAGTAACCACCTTGAAAAATCCTACCAACCACCTGACACACCAAATACACTTCTTGGCAATGTTCTAGCAACCACCTAGCAACATTATGGCAAGCTCTAGATATGCCATAGGAGCCGCCTAGCAACCACTTAAGACAACATACCAACAACCTAGCACACCCGTAGCAGTGCTTTGCAGGTGCTCAGCATCACCACAGCAACCCACTTGGAACAGCACAGCAACTGCCATACCATACCATTGAAGTACCATAGCAGCCATCTGGAATACCATAGCAACCCTTAAGCATCCCTCTAGCAGCTACATGGGAATTGTTAAGAGTGACTGTCAATCACTCTGAGTTCTTTCTGAATTTCTTTAGGGAATGTCTTTTAGTCGTTAATTATTTAGTGATATAATTAATGATCTAATTATGCAATTATGTTTGAACAGTGTTGCAAAATGAAAGCAATTAGCCTCAGCTTACGAGAGTAAGATCTATTCATCTATTAGTTCATTGGGCAGCTACCCAGTGGTCAGTACTAAATAACACTGCCTCAAATCTAGACACCCCTTTCATTTTTCTACTGATCTTTAGCTCAGATTATTCAGTTTTAACTCTGACATGACCATTAAACATAATTAACCCCATCTAACCCTGGGCAAGATCTTGGTCAGTCCGAGTTGCCATGGGCACGACGTTTCTCACTTTCCTCAGAAACACTGACTTTGATTTGTTGGCTGTGGTTGTTTTCAGTTCAAGGTTTAATTCTGACCTTTTCTGATTTTCTCATTGGAGGCATCATGTATTTATCAAGTCATTTAGTTATTAGACACACACACACACATACACACA
>NC_132880.1:4041331-4081331 GCF_030463535.1 Salminus brasiliensis
TCAAAGAGACAGAAAGAGGGAGACAAAATGAGATGGTGAAAGATAAAACATAATAGAATGAGACAGAGAGAGAAAGAGAGAGAGAGAGAGACCTACAGACATTGATACAGACACAAGAAAAGAGACTGAGCTTAAAACCCGCCCACCATCCACCTATCTCTCTACAGACGGGTGTGGTGGTAAATGGGAGAGCTGTGAGATGTTTCTGGGGGTGAAGGTTGGTCTGTCAGTCATCTGGAAGTTGTGGGTGAGGAGGAGCCGATGTGTTAAACGTGCAAGTGGCCGCTGAAGCCGTCGCCTCTGCTTGTTTTTCATTTCGCTCTTCATAACAGCCATATTTTCCCTTGGAAAAACTCATCGCAGCGTAATGAGCCGTGCTCGCCGGCAGCCAGATGAAGCTTCTGCGGATCTCTGTAGTCAAACGATATCTGATACATTAGAAGGAGAAGAGTGGCCTCATGTGTAGTGAGCACTCCATTGGGTTTAATAACATGCGGTGTCCTTGATTACGGCGACAAGTGGGAAAGCTGTAGAGTCTCCGCCTCGTCGCAACGAATTTACTCGTCTAGCAGAAGCAGAAGACCTGGAGTGCTTTAATCCCTGGGTAGTTTGGGTTTAGCTGACAAGTCTGAACATCTGAACTAAAGTTTTCACAGTCGGACTGAGTGAGAAGAAACTGTGAGTGCGAGTGTGTGTGTGTGTGTGAACATTGACAGTCAACAAGTATTGCTCAGGTGTGCAGGTATGTCCCACACTGATGTTTAGCAGATGTTCTGTATTTACCCATCATTGAGAACTTGGGGCTCCACAGCAGTTGGGATAGCATAGCAACCACCTGGGGTACCATAGCAACCACTTGGGATATCATAGCAATCATTTTCCAACAGAAGAGGAACACCAGAAAACCCCACAGCAACCATGTGGGATATCGCAGCAACTATTTAGCAAGAGCATGGGAACTGCTGGGGAACCCCATAATAAACCATGTGGGTTTATACCAACATAGCAACTGTCTACTAAACGCCATGGCAACCATCAAAGATACCATAGCAACCACTTGGAACAACATAGCATCTCCATTGTAACCGCCTGAGGTACCATAACAACCACTGAGCATAGTTAGCAACCACCAGAGATATCATAGCAACCACTCTGCAACAGAATAGGAATGCCAGAAAACCCATAGCAACCATGTGGGATATCACAGCAACCACTTAGCAAGAGCATGGAAACGGCCTAGAAAGCCTCAAAGAAATCACATTGGAAATCCTAGCTCTTGGAACAACATTGCAACTGTCTACTAAACGTCATGGCAAACGCCAAGGATACCACAGCAACCACTTGGAACAGCATAGCAACTGCCCGAGGTACCATAGCAACCACTGAGTGACAGAATCGTTAGCAACCACCTAGGATATCATATCAAGCACTTGGAACTGCATAGCAAACCCAGAGCAAGAGCATGGGAACTGCTGTGGAACCCCAAATAAACCACGCGGGATACAACAGTAACCCCCCTGGGATCAGTTCATAGCTACCATCAAGCAACAGCATAGCAACCGCCTTACGATCCCACGGCAACCACCTGAAATCCATTGAATCGAATGATGCCCTCAGCGCTGGAGCGGTCAAGGTTAGAACGTGTCCTCCAAGCTTCTTCACACTACAGTATCAGTCTCTTAAAGTCCCTCTTCTAACTGTCCGTCATTACTGTATACATTACTTTACCATGGCAATCATGTCAATCATTCATTCATTCTGACTCTCCTGTCAATCATTTACAGTTTATTTTGCCCACGTCTTTGAAGAACAGCTGTTTTTTGAGCCCAGGTTTAAATGATCGGAGTGGCAGCAGAGAAAGTCTCTCAAAGCAGATCGTTTTTATCCTCTTCTGACATCAGACCTCTCCGGTTCACAGACGGGGGGGCGGCGTTTCTTTCTCCGGTCTGCAGGTCCTGTAAGGCCAGCTGTTGATCGGTAAAAGCATGCTGCTCCTGACCTTGAGAAAGCACCCCTAAAGCAGAGCGAGATGAGCTTTCTCACCAGGCGCGTCTGGCCGTCTAACCTGTCAGAAAACAAACGGAGGAGTCAGCAGTTCGTATAGAGCCGCTGCGTCACTGTGAGCATGATCTTAAAGGGGTCGTGGCCTACTGTACAGAAGTGAAATGTTCTTCAGGACTCCAAAAGTGGCTCCATTTGGTAGCTTTGTTGTGTGTCTGATGCCCACCCATCCATATATCCATCCATTCATCCATTTTCTGATCCATCTGAAATGGACAAAAGTATTGGGACACCTGCTTATTCATTACTTCTTCTGAAATCAAGGGTACAAGAGCATCAGTAAGGTCAATAGTCATCCCCGACTCATCCCGAATGGAGCATCAACCATCGATTATTCCAGAGAGCACAGTTCTTTTACTGCTCCACAGCTCAGTCTAGGGGGGGTGTTATACCCCTCTAGCCCAC
Source organism: Salminus brasiliensis (assembly GCF_030463535.1). Lineage (NCBI taxonomy): Eukaryota > Metazoa > Chordata > Actinopteri > Characiformes > Bryconidae > Salminus > Salminus brasiliensis. The sequence goes on from NC_132880.1 coordinate 4,043,798, forward strand.
GCCTGGCATTAGGCAGCATAGTGCCAATAGGTTCATGTTTACTATCTGCTCCAGAGAGTCCTATTCCTATATATAGTCCTATATATATTGGCAGCACTTCTCTACAGGGACTAGACAAGCTGTCTGTGTGCATTTGCACATCTGTGTCAACTCCTACTGCTCCACACTCACTGAGTGCAACTTGAAGTAGCTGAATGCATTCATTAGAAGGGGTGTCCACAAACATTTGGACATGAAGCCTAAGCTTAAGACTTCCTCAGAAGTGAAAGTGCCGTTTTTTATTTGGTGTGAATGCCCTGGAAACCCACGCACCTCGGCAGAGCTGAACACATAATGCCCTGCAATATGTTACATAGGAAAGTGCAACCTTTGCATGTGATTTCCCCCGAGGCCGTGCAGGAGCACCGTGGCTTTCCAGGCAAGGGAGTATGCAGCAAACCCTCAATCAGCATCGGTCAGAGCGAGGCGGGGGGCACACATGTTGCCTGTGTTGGGTCAGCTCCAAGGACCAGCCGGGGCCGGTAACGACAAAGCAGGCTCAAATCAATTCAGGCTGCTTCGAGCCCCTGTTTACATGGCTCTAGCCAACAGACCTCATATAGTCCGCTGATACAGCCTCACACTGTGGGCTACTGAGCGCCAGGGCGTCGTCTGTGCACTGGTGCAGACATACAGTAGGCCTGGGCCCAGGTGTTCTTCCAGTTAATGCAGTAAATTAATTTGTTAACCAATTAATAACAGTAAAAAAAAGAATAATGATGTTTCAGCCTGGCGACTAATAGAAGTGTTAAACCATAGCTTATAGGTCAGGCTCCCGTGAATAAAATAATGAATGAATTAAAAAAAAAATCCAATTAATTGAGTGTTAAACTTTAATATGATCTGCTTCTATAAATATAATAACACACTGATTAAGTAATCAGCTCATTAAAAAAAAATGTGTAGAATGGGCAGCTTATGGGATTTAACAATCACTTACAGCATAGTCTCCTATAAATAAATAAATAATTTAATAAATAAATAAATAAATAAATAGTTTGGTATACTGTCTCTTTTTGCCTCAGCATTTATTAATTTGATCATTTATCATCATAAAAAAAAAGTTTTTATAGGCTGGGCTCCAATAAATAATTAAATAATTAAATAAATAAATAGTGTGATAGGTCATAAACTGTGTCTTATTGCCCATGCACATATAAATATAATAATAAATAAGCAAACACACAGTAATTATTTAAATAATGAATTAACTGATTATGGCATTGCTGAACTTTTTCTAATAGTTCTAATAGTTCCTGCATATAAATAAATAAATAAATAATAAATAAATAAATACTATGGTAACTGTTATACTGTCTCTTTATTCCTAGGCATTTATTCATTTAATAATTTATGATAATAAATGTTAAAAAAAAGAGTTTCTTATAGGCTGGGCTCCCATAAATAAATAAATAAATAAATAAATAAATAAACAAATAAATAAACAAATAGTGTGATAGGTCATAAACTGGTCTTATTGCCCATGCATGTATAAATATAAAAATAAATAAACAAACACACAGTAATTATATAAGATATAATTAATTAACTGATTATGGCATTGCTGAACTTTTTCTAATAGGCTAGGCTCCTGCAAATAAATAAATAAATTTATTTATTTATTTATTTATCAATAGTGTGGTAGGTCTTAAACTGTGTCTTATTGCCCATGCATGTATAAATATAAGAATAATTAAACAAACACATTAATTATTTAAATTTAAAATTCATTAACTGATTATGTCATGTCATTATGTCAGCGTCTTTAACAGGCTGGGCAAATAAATACATAAATAAATAAATATAGTGTCAATAAAGTGTCATAGGCGAAGCCCCCATAAATAGAACAGTAAATTACTAGATTGGCGTCCAATTCCTTGATTTGCCAATTAATTAACTGACAATTAATTGCACCAATAAATTGTTTAGTGGCACCTATCCGTAGACCCAAATCCTGTGCCTGTTCCTTTTTATTAGGAAAGGTTCCTGTGAATAAACGGACGTCTCTTACAGGCCAGGTCCATATCAATATAACACTAAATAAATAATTCAATTAATTACTCAATCAATTCATGTCCTGATAATGAAACTGTCCATCTCTTACAGGCTGCCACACACACGGGTCTTCCTCCAGTGTATCAGTAGCAGTCTGTGTGCGTGTCGGTGTGTTGGTCATTTTTTGACGTTACTTCCCTTACAGTGTTTTTCTTCCAGCATCTGCTGATGCGGCCGAGACTGTCCACTTCTCTACCTGAGAACAGAGCCGCTCTACAGACACACTATACACTCATATGTATGTGTACTATTAATGATATATACACATGACATTAACAATTAGTATGTAATACACTATATGTCCAAATGTTTGTGGACACCCCATAAGTTCCACCCATTGCTGACACTCACGCACTCACACACACAGCTTGTCTAGTTAGCACCATGCTGCCTAATGCCAGGCGTAGGCTAGAAGGGTATGAAGCCCACCAGCATTGAGCTGCGGAACAAGTCCCATAAATAAATAAATAAATAAACAAATAAATAAATAAATAGTGTGATAGGTCATAAACTGTGTCTTATTGCCCATGCTCATATAAATATAATAATAAATAAACAAACACAGTTATTTAATTATTTAAATAATGAATAATTAACTATTAATGATATATACACAACCATAACAATTCGTATGTAATACACTATATGTCCAAATGTTTGTGGACACCCCATAAGTTCCACCCATTGCTGACACTCACGCACTCACACACACAGCTTGTCTAGTTAGCACCATGCTGCCTAATGACAGGCGTAGGCTAGAAGGGTATGAAGCCCCCCAGCATTGAGCTGTGGAACTCTGGAATGATGGTTGGTGCTCCATGGTGGTTGAGAAGTTGGGGATGATGAGGTAGGATGGTGATCCTGACCTCACTGACACTCTTGTTGCCGAATGCAACCAAATCTGCACTGCATGGTTTTTCCAAAATCTGGTAGAAAGCCGGTGTCAGAAGTGCAGGTGTCTCATTACTTCTGTCCATTTAGTGTATGTAGCTCAGGCGCCGGTGCCCGCTTTGCTTAAGGGGCCCAACAGTAGCAGCTTGGGCCCCCTGGACGGGGCGCCAGTCCATCACAGGCCCTGACGGTTCCCACCTCTGCACCGGTTCTACCATTGTTCTACACAAAGCAGGGAGAACATCCATCATCTCCTCACCAGACCCTTCCCAGATTCATTCCTACAGGCTCTTCATTCTCAGAGATACTGACCACAATAGAGCACCATTATGTTTACAGGGGCTTTTGTGGTGGTCCCTATTAAAACGCACATGCTATACGACTGCTGGTTAATTGGTTAATTGTCCTGAATGAGGAATTAATTGGTTAATTAATGACTGCAATTAGTTCGTAAGTGTGCCTAGACCTAGACCTGTGTCCTGGTACATGCAAATAAACATGTTTGTTTGTTTACTTATTTATTTATTTATCCTAACACACTTCTCGGTGCTCAGTGCTGACCACAGATGGACATCCATCAGTATGACCACCACTCACAGACCCTAAAAAACCCAGTGCATTAAGATCTGCAGCAGTGTGGCGCTTGCTCACTTGCACCCTCCTCTGCTCTCTCTCTCTCTCTCACACACACACACACACACACACTCTCTCTCTCTCTCTTCCTGAGATACACACACAGAGAGAGAGAGAGATTCAGAAGACTCACGCGCACACACACAGACAGCAGCAGCACCTCCACCACCACCACCACCATCATGCACGAAAGGGCTCGCGCTCGTGCACTGAGCTCCATTCCTGTCGAGGGGGGAACAAACACGAGCTTAACGCTGGAGCCCACGTGTTAGTGAGCTAAGAGAGACTGCTGGGAGAGCTACAGCCTCATTTTCCCCCCTGCGCACACACACACACACACACACGCGCACAGTGAGAGTGCGAGCGAGCGAACGAGAGAGAGAGAGAGAGGGAGAGTGAGAGTGAGAGTGAGAGCAGAGCGCGCGCGCGACCAAAGCGAGGAGGACTGTACGGCTCTGCAGTGCCGGAGCCTCGTCGCACGAGCTGTGCACTTCAACAGAACGTGACTCCAGCACGAGCTCACGCGCAGTGATACCCGCAGCCGAACGCCCTTTCGCTCGTGCCCGGTGCTTGGGACCAGCACTGAGAAGCTGAAGAACCGAACCTGCTGCTGTCTGCTGGAGAACCTCGCTGTTTCGTCTCCTCCAGGAGCGCGAGGGTTATTTTTTTGTTTGTTTGTTTGTTTGTTTGTTTTTATTTTTCCTGCAAGCTCGTGCACGCTCGGTGCAGAAAGGCTCCTCCTGCTCCTGGGTTGTTTTTTGTTTTCTGGTTCTTCTGCTGGTTCTTCTGGTTCTGCTGGTTCTGCTGCTGCTGCTGCATGAGGAGCCTCGTAATGAGCCCCTGTCCGTCCACCCCAGCCAACATGTCGGATTTGCGCCCGTGCTCTCGCTCGCTCTCGTCCGGATTTCTCTCTCTCTGCGCCCGTTGTCGTAATTTCTAACGGGGGGAGGAAGAGGAGGAGGAGGAGGAAGAAGAAGAAGAAGAAGAAGAGGGGGGAACTGAGCGCTCGAGCTCGATCAGAGCAAAAGGGAGAGAGAGAGAGAAAGAGACAGAACGAGAAAGAAGAGAGAGAGAGAGAGAGAGGGAGAGAGCGCGAGGGGTTTATTAATTTTTAATCTTTATGCATCCGCACGAAGACGGAGGAGCGCGAGAGGAGAAGAGAAACGGGAAGAGTGAGACTGAGAGAGAGAGAGAGAGAGAGAGGAATGAATGAGACCCACTGAAGGAGGAGAAGAAGAAGGGAGGACGGAGAGAGATTGGAGGAAGCAAGAGGTAAAGGTATGGAGAAGGCTTCTATATAGGGTATATGCATGCACGCGCATATGTGTGTGTGTGTGTGTGTGTGTTAATTTTTTAAATCTTTATGCATATATATATATATATATATGTACCTATATACCCAGTCACAGATAGATGCATATGCGCGCGTGCGCTCGTGCGTGCTTCTTTTCCGCCTTTGCACAGAATGCACAGTTTATCCACAGTGCGTCAACACGCGCCTGCTTCAGCACAGACCCATCTGTGTAGATCCACGTTGCATTCAGAAGAAAAAAAAAGGCCGTGTTCAATCATCTGCACTGCACACGCTGTTGTCAGGCATGGACTGTACATACACCCCTAACCCCACTGTTTTCGTGAGTGTGTCCTGAGCTGGACCTGTGTGTGTAGGCCGGCGTGGAGCTTGGCTGGCCTGTACTGACCAGGGATGCACTTTCTCTGCAAGATCTCTGGGTCTAGCTCTCAGCTCAAAGGGGTGCTGCACGCTGTCCCTTCTTAAAGTGGCGGTCAGGTTGGATTGCTGTCGGATGGTGATCGGTGATCTGCATGCGTGTGCACTGGGGGAGAGAGAGAGAGAGAGAGAGAGAGAGTGTGTGTGTGTGTGTGTTTGTGCGCAGGGGAAAGCAGCAGTGCTGGAGCCACGGTGTTGTTGAGATGCAGGAGAGATCGGTGGCTTGGAGGACGAGGCCACTGTGGGGTCCGCTGTGGAAGGAGAGGTGTGGAGAGATGTGTATGAAGAGCGAGAGAGAGAGAGAGCGTGAGAGAGAGAGAGTGAAGACAATCATTCCCAAAATAGGGCCTAACGGACGGGACCCGGTCCTAATCATCGCCCCTTCCGTAGCACAGAGCTCCAGGCCCGAAGGAGGAGGTGGAGTGTGCTCTGTACACACTCCAGCACCATCCACTACACACCACAACAGGTTCCTCGGCCTAGGTCCCTGTAAACCTGCCGACAGGTTCTCTGTAAGGCTGCGGACTGCGGTGCATTAACTTTACCCCACGCGGCGTGCATGCATTAGCAGACTTTCCAGCTGCAAACGCAAAAGCTGTAAATTAAGGGACGCTCTGGGCTGCAGACTGTAAATGGAGAGGCGATTCCTCCGACCGCAGACTATAAATGAGCGGACAGTCAGGCTGCGAACTGTAAATGAAGAGATGACTCAGGTTGCTACAGGTTGTAAATGAATGCATGCTTTAGACTACAGTCTGTAAATGAATAGCTCGTTTAGATTGGGAATTAATAGATATTTTCAGCTTGGGAGCGTAAAATAATGCATGCGTGCGTTGGTTGGGCTGCCGGCTCTGAATTAATAGACAATTTAGACCACATTCAGAATGAATGGATGCTTTAACCTGAAGATTACTAATGAATAGATGCTTTAAGGCTGCTTTAACCGCAGCCCTCGAAAGAGCCCGTATCCTACATCTGGCTTGTATTATTTACGATTATTACACACACACACACACACACACACCCCACACACACACCAAAAAATGTTTCCATTGCCATTGTAATTGCTTACTTATTTTTTAGGTTGCTGCGCCTTTAAGATCGTCTGACCTCGGTTGTATGCAAATGACCTCTGCTCTGATTGGCTTGTTCAAAAAGCAGGGCCAGGGCTGAAACACTTCTTATGGCTTCTTATGGGAGGAATGGGTGGGGTTCAAAGGCTGTAGGCGGAATGAATGATTGTATCTGGACAAAAACCTTGTATCTCCGAATTAGCAACTTTACAGGAGAAGGAAAAAAAAACATTCACATTTTTAATGGGATTCGGAGCATTTCTATTGGTCCATTCCTCAGGAAATTCGGATACAGTGTGAAGAACTACAGCCAGATTCAGAATATGTGAAAAAGTGACAACCCCCCCAAAAAAAACAGAGCTTACATACATGGGCTAAATCGGACTGGATCGGATTTGTGGAGCGAAATTCAGATTTGCATGACGACAGGCCCTTTAACGTGTGCCAGTGCCGACATGCTGTCAAATAACTAGGTGTTTCAGACCTCATCCAGTATGAACGAATGGGAAGTGACAGTTAAGTGTGCAGTGTGTGGCCGTCTCTTAGGAACGACTGGGGGGCTGACATTCACAATATTTCACTCTGCTGGCCCAAAGGAGGAAGCAGCAGGTAGTCAGTCCACCACTGTGGACGTTATTGTTTTTCGTCTAGACTTCAGCTATCAATATCTCGGGTCGTTCTTTGAGAGGGTGCGCGGAAACCGGCCTCAGACTACAAAAGATCTCCGCGGAGAATTCTCACCAGGCGTCCCGCTTCGGATACAGTCCGAGGGGCTTTTCTTTGTGTGTGTGTGTGTGTGCAATTCAGGTTCAGGTTGAATCTAAGATTAGATTAGTCGTTTTTGGGGAAAGCGACCCTCCCGACGTTTTGAGCGGATATCAGACGCCACCGGTCCGCCAGGGCACTGTTTTAGAAGCTGGTGAGCTGCCAAACAGCCTTGTCTGGAGAGCTGGAAGGATTTATGTCTCTGTGTCCGCGTGTCACATCACTATCAGAACCATTATTCTAAGCTTTCAATGGATGAATTATAGCCAGGCATTAGTGCCATATTAATTGGGGCCTCGTTTCTTGTAATGTGCCAGTAATCGGACTGCGATTCATCTCTATCATAATTTCCCACCCTTTTTTTCAAAGCAGTGGTGCCTGTTGCATATTTTTAATGTGATAAACAAGATCAGTCTTTTGTGTCAAGGCTGTTTTGAAGGCCCGAACCTAAAGGCCTAGTGGGGCCAGGGGTCAGCAGTTCATTTGAATGGGATCTGGTTCTCTGGTTCTCCTTATGGGAGTCCCTTTGGCACTGCATATTTCGGACTTCCCCTTCTCTAATAGCATATTTAAGCACATTGACTGAGGCTTGTAATGTTGATTTGGGTCATGTGAGGGGCGCAAAGTCTCAGCTGAGAGATCAGCACTCGAAGATTAAGGCTGACTGCATAACGGCGGGCTGTAATGACAGGTATCGCAGTCCTTAGGGCTGCACGATGTGTAGCTTTGCGATTATATTGATACGAAGTGGGAGGAAGCCGAAGAATAGACCGAGACCGGAGCAGGGATCGAACCCACAACCCGAGGGCCCTGGAGCTATGCAGCACACACTCTGCCATGGGCAGACACGAACATGAGAAGGATTGCAGCATGCCTTGCAATACGTTAATATACATTTGACAGCCTTCCATGGGATATTGTAAAAGATTGGGCTGCGTAACTTTTGTCCAGTGTATGTATATATATTCAAAATTAAATGGACAAAAGTATTGGGACACATTCATTTCCACATTTGTTTTCTTTCGAAATCAAAGGTATTAAAAAGAGGTGATCCTGCTTTGGTTAACGTCACTCTCTCTACTATCCATTGTAGAAGGATTTCTACTAGACTGGAGGAGGATTGCTGTGAGGATTTGACTGCATTGAGCGACAAGAGCGTTAGTGAGGTCAGGATGTTGGATGATGATGATGATTACAAGCCCACCTCATCAACTGCCTAACCCATCTCAAAAGCACCACCGTCCATCATTGCAGAGAACACAGTTCTTCCACTGCTCCACAACTCAGTGCTGGGGGGCTTTATACCCTTCTAGCCAATACAGACCTCTCTACAGGGACTAGACAAGCTGTGTCTGTGTGTTTCTAATTTATTAGAAAGGGTGTCCACAAACATTTGGACACATAGTGTATATATATTTTCCTGGAAATCAAAGAAAATGTTGGGTATTGTCAACATTTTGCCGATGTATTGTGATACATATATGTCATATCGCCCCCCACATACCCCCCCCCCTTTCTGGTTCCTTATATCAACACATTGGTTAGAGGCTCATTTGCATAACCTACACATCTGCAAAATCAGTACAGTGAAGGTGCCAATTCACAACAATGATTAACAAGCGTTGGACTGTGCAGCCCTCCTTACGAAATTCAGCAAACATCGTGAATCACTTCCGTAGCCAACCAGAGACGTCCCAACCCTGTCCCCTGGCAGCAGCTGGTGTCATACCAGCACCTCCGTTCACTGTTTTACCATCAAAGTCGAAGCTTCTTTTTGGAACAGGTGTAGCACCATTTTTTTTCATCCTGTAAAGGCTGTTCAGGTTCTTGATGAGAGCCTAGCCTCTGTTCTTCGAGTGAACACTTTCAGTAGACTCTATGAGTCACATTTTTCTGAAAGCCTCGGTGGATTGCACTCCAGCAGCGTGTAAAACTAGATTTCCATTCCAGGAAAAAGAAGAAGAAGAAGGACAAAAAAAGCCCCAAACAAAAACACAAAAACTACACAACTTGACCCTGTTTGCACCTTCTGACCACTGGAGGCTGTGTGTGTGTGTCCAGTGACCTTCTCAGGCGTTATGTGGAGGGCTTCTACAGATGGACGATGCTAAGGGTGGGCGATATGGCAGAAATTTAACTGCGTCCTTTTTTCTCTTCAAGATATTTTCAGATAGCACAAAATGTATTTTATTTCTAATAATTATTTACTAATAATTTACATTTACAACATTTAGCTGACGCTCTTATCCAGAGCGACTTACAAGGTTACTCGTATTACAGATGTGGGCCAGTGTAGTGTTAGGAGTCTTGCCCAAGGACTCTTATTGGTGTAGCGCAGCACAGTCACCCAGACCAGGAATCGAACCCCAGTCTCCCACATGGTGTGGTACCTCACTGGCCGGTAGTGGTGTTATCTGTTGCGCCACACCAACCACTGATTTTTTTTTTTATCCAAATAATTTTTTTAAATTAATTTTTAATAATATTATTTTTAAGTTTTAGTTTGGTACAAAAAGTAATTTGACATTTTATAAAGGTTGTCAAAAATGAATCTTTTAAAATATAACATTTGCAAAAAATAAACTATTTAAGATCAAATAAACAATAGATGATGTCATAATGGGCTTACAACCAATCAGCTGCATGTTACTATAGAGATATGTGCAGTGACTATACACTGGTTGTTGTTGTTGTTGTTGTTGTTGTTGTTGTTGTTTCCAGGCTCTCTATAATAATGAGTGTCCGGACATCCGTTACACACTCCCGAAAACATATCGCGATGCCCTGTATCGCCATAACGATAGCATCTCCTAAAATCGCGAGAACCTCCCCTAAACAAAGCCTGCTTGGTTAAAGGAAGTGGATCTTGTGTTGGACCTTATTCTGAACAGCTGCTTGTAGTGTAGGTGTGTGTGTGTGTGTGTGGATGTGTGTGTTAACGTTTTTTACTACATGCCCCTTGTGAGGGACCTGAAATAGTCCCTGCCCTTTTTTCGGGCTCGTGATCTACAAGCTGTTTATTTTACATTCAGTACCCATCTCTCCATCACATTCTCTTTCTCTCATTCTTCTCCTTCCCTTCCTTGCGTCTCGCCTCCCTGCGGGCCACAGTGTTGTTCGCCTGTCAGTCACGGAGATTTTTTTCCCCCTCCGTCTGTTGTAGCTCCTTGTTCGGCCTGTTAGGAGGAAGCGTCCCCCGAGACCCGAGTGGACATTGTTTTTATTTATTTATTTTTATTATTTTTATTTATTTATTTATTATTTATTTTATTTCATTTCCCCCATTTCAACGCCAGCTGCCTTCTGTACACTAAAAGCCCAGAATCAGGGAACCAACGCGCCGAGCGGGGCCTAATTAAATGCACGCCGGAATCGTACACTTATTTTCCGAGGCTATATCTTGCTTCTCCGTTCGTTTGCCTCTGGTTTCCAGGGATGAATAGGCCTAGTATTGAACAGTAATTAGGCTTTGAATATTAAACGGGTTTCTCCTCATTTGTTATGACGGGCGGACGGAGCGGAATGGTGATTCTGCAGAGGCAGTGACAAAGCTACAGGTGCAGAACTCATTTTCTGAGGCAGTGAAGAATCAGACAAATATGAGATTGAATATACTCTCTGAGCACTTTATTAGGAACACCTGTACGCCTACCCATCCGGCCCAGGTGATGTTCACATCAGCCATGAGAATGAGGGCTAAATGGATGCTCAGTGATTTCGAACAATGGCGTGGTTGCCCCGTCTGCAGAGAAGCAGCTTGTCTAGTCACTGTAGAGAAGTACTGGCAATAGAATAGGACTCTCTGGAGCAGACACCCATGCCAGGCGTGGGTTAGAGGGGTATAAAGCCCTCCAGCATTGAGCCGTGGAGCAGTCGAACTACTGTGTTTTCTGGAAGGATTGTTCTGGCTACATCCAGTACTTTTGAGATGAGTTGGGGAGTTGGGGATGATGAGGTGGGGCGGTGATCCAACATCCAACATCCTGACCCCACTAACGCTCTTGTTGCCGAATGTAATCGGATTCTCGCAGCAGTGCTACTCCAAAATCTAGTAACCTTTTCTTTCCTGGACTCCAACTCTTTTTAATGCCCTTGATTTCAGAAGAAGAAACAGTGTCCCAATACTTTTTGTTTCTTTAGGTGTAACTGATGTACACATTTGACTCAATGCAAGCAGAGTACATTGAGTCAAGTGAGGATCTCTCAAGGCCTGTACGCAGCACAGCACAGTGCAGTCTGTCCGTGCAATCAATGAATTCATCCATTTAAATATTTAGCTTTACCTTTATCTCCCCGTTATGTTTTCTGGAATCCTTGAAAGGCTGTGGATGGTGGGTTAGTATTGTGAAAAATCCTCTTTTGGCCTTCTTTTAAAACCCTTTGACTATTCAATCGATCACTCGCCTGCTTCGAGAACAGTAGTTCAATGCACTGTGACCTGTTGCGTTTGTATTTGGGAATACAGTGAAAACGCACAACAGTGTACATTATATATTTTTTTCATACGAAATAAAAGGTAGCTGTGGGATGGACTGATGGACTTACACAAGCGTCCTTTAAAAATAGACGGCTGTGTAAAAAAGTGTTGACAGTGGCTGCTTTATACTGGCCATGATTGCTGAATGAATGTGCTTATGCAACCTGTCAGGGACAGAGAAATGTGAAGAGAGAGAGAGAGAGAGAGAGATGGAAAATAAGAAAAAGCGAGAGAGAGAGAAAAAGAGAGAGAGAGTGAGGTGTGTGTTGATGTGCATCAAGCCAAAATGGTCCCCCTTGCTCGTCTAAAAGGCACAAAGGTGCTAGGAACTGTCAGTGCCTTTCAGGCTGTGGCTGAGCCGTGGCCTTTGTGCATTAAAGTGCTGTTGCTGAATGTAGCGGGCTGGAACTGCAGGCGCCATGCACCACAGCCTTTGTGTAAGCCAGAGAGAGCGCAGTTCACAAATCCTAAATGCAGCTGGAGTCGACTGGTGGGAGTTTTTTTTTTTTTTGGGGGGTGGGTTTTGGCTGGTGGTGTTGTTGGGGTGCCACAGGAGGCCAATCACCAATCACAGCCCCACAAACACACCCCACCCACTTTCTGTCGCCCTGATTTGGAAGCCGTCGGAAGTGGCGGGCTACAGCGGAATATGCCGATCAACAAGTGCGTATGAATAGGAAAATCAATGGAGGCTCTTTTTCATAAATCGAGCGCATGCTAAATTAGCTGAATGGGTCCGTGTGGAAACATAGCGGATTGTTTGGCTGCTGTCTTTGGGTTTAGCGTCTGTCAACTGCGAAGGGGTGTGTATGAGTGTGTGTGTGCGAAGGAGGGAGGGAATTGTGTGTGTGTGTGGGGGGGGGTTGGTTTACAGCTGTGAAAGGCTCGAAAAGAACCCAATCAATGTAGCACTCAGCCACCAGGGCAATTTACTTGGGTATTGCCATCAGCAGAGGCGAAGGCAATGCGCCCACCGCCAGTTCGAGCTACTTGACTCCCACTTCTGTCGCCAACACAATACGCCGTTGTGATTGCTTAATTCTGCAATCCACCCGGGCCGAACCTTCGCCGTCTTGTGATTTCCCAATTACAGCCACGTGTTCTCCGGGGCTTGGAATCTTTGGGTGGCGATTTGGAGTGTGTATGTGTGTGTGTGTGTATGAGTATGTGTTAGTGTAATGGAGCTGCACAATACAGGGAAAATTACTGGGGGGTGCCGCAATTCACCAAATTCAGAAATTGATTCGATTCATCGAGTTACCATAGTAACAGCCCCCTTAAAACTCAAGCATTGATTTTTTTTTTTTCACGCAACCCGCAGCAAGGCACTAGTATTTCCACCAGAACTACCAGAACTGAGCTTTTGGCTTTATTACTGAGCTGGGCTGATTGAATGAGGGCGCTCCCGGCAGATTTCATATCATAGGCCTCTTTTCCATTGCCGGAACAAATGCCTACGGTGCGAACCCGTTAGCGCATGGACCAGAAAGTGCACACATGCACATAATACGTACACCTCATAACAGTTATGCGATGATTTCGCCCCTTTTCGGTCTTGCACTACACCTTCTACGCTAATGTAGCACTAGCTAACTAACGCTAGCTGTAATTCATCTTTCAGCAACGTGTAATCAGCCTGCATAAATCACAGCCGTCTCAAACCACGCAAAAGAGGCTATTTTATAGATAAATATTGTATAGATAAATAGTAGCAAATCATTTCAGAAAACACTTAAACAACTCAATGAGGTTTGACGGTAATACAGAAGCCCTGCAGCTCACTTTTAAGAGGTGTTAGCTATTACAAAGGTAATACCAGCTTCAAGTAAGTGAGCTGGGCAGTGCTAACATCGGACGTACGGATGCCGGATGAGCCTGGCAGGTAGGCCATGCTAATGCAACAGTAGCGCCGTTGGACAAGCCAGGCAGGCGGACCAGGCTAAGGCCCCGGGAGCTGCTAGCTGTCAGCCGGGCCGTGCTAATGCTGTCTTGGCGATGTTGGACGAGGCCCACAGCCAACTTAAGTATGCTAAGCATTATAAGTAGTAGTTTTAGTAGTAGTAGGGCACTAAGTGGATCCCTAAGCCATCAAGGCCGCATGGTTCTGTGGTCCCAAGTACAGTCCGCTAACCGTGCTATGAAGCAGTTTGTAAATATTCATTGCTGAACTGTGTCCGTGTGGAAAAGCCACCCAGAATGGTTACCCTCCATGCTCAGAGCCGTTCGGCCCTGCCGTGGAAAAGCGGCCGTAGCGTGGTGGGATGTAAGTTTTAAGACATCCTCAGTCGCATCTTCACAGTCTATACACTCTCTGCTGGTTTATTGAGCTCTAGAAATTAATATGTAGCAACCTGATATTTGAATTCATTTGCATGTCAATAAGACAAAAACAAATGAGGCTTAAGTCTTGGTATTCTATGTTCATGAAGTGCTTACATGAATTTGCATATGCATATTCTCTCTGGATTATTAGATCACCACCCACATAGGGATACATCACTTTCAAGTGACAGTACCTGTTGTTTTCGCTGAACGTCTTTTCAGCGTCTTGCATTGTCACAGGTAATTTATCCCAAACTGTAAAACATGAGCCTAATGTTCAAAATGATTTGACTAAAAGTATGTAATTGATCTCCAAACTCAAGAGCTGCTTTATAAGAGCCCTTTTCAAATGGTTCGGCTAATGCGTGCACTCGGAAAATCAAATTGTGTAAAAAAAAGGAAAAAAAAAAAAAGAAAGATTGACCTGGGATTAAAAGAGTAGTTTGGCCCGTGAGGTATTAGCCTATTTTAACTCTGTCAAACATTTGGTCTAAAAGTACAGCTGAGTAAAGCTGAAATGTAGGTCTTTAGCCTTTTGTGTTTAAGAACGTCGGTACAGCGAAAACCAGGAAAGGTCAGAATCTCAATAAATGATCTGCCCACTTTTCTTTCTGTAGTCAGTGTGACAATTCTGCAGCTAGACATGTAATATTTCTGTGCTTTTAAGACATTTTGACCTTTTTTTAATTAAACATTAGACTCATTTTACACTGACACTACAACCACAAGTCCACACTATTCTGAGATCTCTTGTTGGTTCTAATTTAGCTAGTTTGGACCCTGCTATCTGCAGAGGAGAGTGCCGGTGGGAGCTCTGACCGTTCAGGTGGCTTCTGCTTTGAGCTTGAAGGCCAGATCTCCTTGGTTCACTCAGAAAAAAACATAGTGCATCCAACAATAAGGGCATCCTCATGCTTATTTTATGTAGTGAGTGAAAACTTAGCATACAGATAGCTCCAATTTCAGTGCGCTGTAAGTTCTCTGGTGGCACAGTTAAATGAGTTAGGGATAGGGTGCCTATGGTTCATCCTTTACTAAAGAACTATTTTTAAGAGTGTAGCCTGACCTAGCCTAGTCTGGGACTCACATTACTTACAGTAGTAGATTGTGTTGATTGTTAAGGCTTGCCATGGGTGGGAAATCATATCACCACCACACAACCTCCAGAGAAGCCCACTACTTTCAGGGTTACCATTATGGGATGGGAACAGAATACAGGTTCTGAAGCAGGGAATGCAAAATTCTGGGTTCTGGTTAGTCCCTCACTGTCCAGTGGAATAGTGCTTTTAGTTTGCAATTTAGAGATGCAGCCATACCATGTTTACTCAGAAAAAACATAGTGCATCCAACAATGCAGTGAGAGAAAACACAGCGTCACACAGAAAGCTTCAGTTCCAATGCACTGTAAGTTCTCTAGTGGCACAGTTTAGTAGGGATAGGGTTCATAGGGTTAAAATGATGTTGGTAACATCACCAAATTGCTTTGCCAGAACTTTGCCAGAATTGTTTTTCAGCCCGTTACAGTCAGTTAGAGGGGCATCAACATGACTCTGAAGTTTTTTAAGGTAAAATTGCTACATAATGTTGCAATAATTTGATTTTTTAATGGCAAACCATGGCTATTAGATCTAGGTTTTTTTTTATTAGCTTAGTAACATTACCAAATTTCCTTCCCAGAACTTACAAGTGCTTTTCAAAGCAAAGTCCCAAAGATAAGTTCACCAAAAGTAAAATCCTTGAAAACCATAAAGAAAAGAGTACCTCTGTTAATAAAGCGTGGAAGTAAGATGGTCAGAACAGCCGAAAGGGTGAATTAAAGTTGAACAAAGAACAAATTTAAGGACCTTGATGTGAGTTTACTTTTGTAAGAACGGACGTCCTCAGAAACTGTACTCCAGTGGATGTGGAAACTAACCTTTAGAAGCTACCGAAGCATCAAGGGTGGAAAAAGTCAAGGTTTCAGTACTTAAAGTCTATCTTTCCAGTTCTTAAACTTAAGCCTACTTTGCTTCATGTACCGACCAAGCCAAGAGAATTTGAGGGAGATTCATTCATTCGAGTGAGTTGAGTTATTATCACATTCAGCTCCAGCCCCACTAAAGCCTTTTTCTACAGCTTTGTGATGGATACATCTACAGAATTCTCCATAAAGATGGTTTTATGGCCTACTGTTAACATTTCACAAACATAAGGCTGCTTCTACACACTGAAACTTCATATTTTACAACCTCTATGAAGCTGAATTTCTACTACTGTGAACTATAGTTTGTGAAATAGCTAATCAAAACACTGATCACGCATCACATGACCATTTTGAACCTCATCATTTCAGTATGATTTAAAAGCAGAATTTTACGAGAATTGGTATTATTGTTTTTGCTCCTGGGCTATCCGCTAAATTCACTTTTACACCACTGTTGTAAATACAAATTGCGCTGAATACAAAAGCGCCCCCTTGTGGACAGCTATAAACATGCATTTCTTGACAAGCTGATAGATGCAGAAGCAGAATATGAGGGTAAAGAAGCATGTGGACTGAGGTGGTAGAGGGATATCGCTGGATTTTACATTAATATGACTCAGGTTTTGCAGCGTTACTTAGTTCAGCTGTGCGGGAGCAGCGTTCCAGCTCGGAGTGGGAATGATGGAGACACCATTTTCCCTGTTAAGGTCAGTGGAGCATCAACATGAGTTTTTTTAAGGTAAAATTGCTACATAATGTTGCTTTAATTAGAATTGTATTTTAATGCTATTATTAGCTGATACTGATATTGCTCTGGTGTCATCTTGCATCCCTGGTGTAACAGACGGCCTGTGCCGGGGTTTATCCCCCTTTGTTAGGCCGCTGTTATCAGGATCTGTGTGCATTATTCATTTCTCCTCTCCTGACACCCCCTAATTTTACACCGAGCTGAGATTACGTTGGGATCTAAAGGATGAAAATTATAATACAGATGGCAAGGCTGAGATACTGCCCTCGACGAACTTGCCATGCTTCCAGTACAGGATGAGCAGGGCGTTCATTTCAACCATAACTGCTGTTTTTTCACTCCTTTTTATTTAAATAAGTGGCAATATTAATGCAAATTACATAACGTTTCTACATGACATCGCATGACCTTCACTCACCTTCATTTAAACGCTTGCTGTGTACGTCCGTTCTAATCTATATTTAGCTGTTTACAGCAAAAACGCACACACTAGAGAAAGAATGCACTTATTGGCACCAACAACGAACAGAATACCATTAGCGAAAAGGCTGCTAGCATGCTTTGAAAGATAGACATTGTAGATTTCCAGTCTGATAAAAGAAGCGTGACATGCTTTCTGTTCAGAATGGTTACTATTAATTCAGCAATCTAGCGTTAGAAGGTGCACATATTTGTCACTGTACAGTGTACACTCCGCATTTAACCCATCTGTGGTAGTGAACACACTTACACACACTAGTGATCTAGGGGCAGTGAGTACACACACAGAGCGGTGGGCAGCCAACTCCAGCACCCGGGGAGCAGAGAGGGTAAAGGGCCTTGCTCAAGGGCCCAACAGTGGCAGCTTGCCAAGCCCGGGAATCGAACCCACAACCCTGTTATCGATAACCCGGCGCTCTAACAGCTGAGCCACCACTGCCCCTAGCTAGCCCCGAAGCTAGCTCAGTTAGTAATTAAGTGGTAATTATCACTGACAGAATTTGGCTGTTAGATCTAAGGCATTTAGGTCAGGCCGAAATTCTCAAAAACTTCTAAGAAATGAGGAAAAAAGCTTCTCAATTATTTGGTGCACAATATGTTAAAAATATGATATCTTTGATTTTTTAGCTTATTCAAAATAGCTGAGGTTATTCTTGAGTAAATAGTGAAGCACTTTTGTAAGTCGCTCTGGAGTCGCTCTTTACGCTAAATGCCGTAAAAGTAATGTATCAGTAACACCATATTCTTAAAAAGTACTCCATTACACAGTTTTTAAAAAGATGTACAGTTGGTCAGTGTTTTTTAAGCACTGACGATATCTTCATTATACACATATTGTATATCACGATAACGGAATTGATCACGATACGATAAAATATCATGAAATTGCCCACCCCTACTTCATGATGTTCCTTTCTGATATCCCCTAGCAATATGACAGCGGTACAGTAACCTAAGCTCTGTCAGTTCCAAATGAAATGGGTGGTTAATCTGGTGCATTAGGTCTTCAGCTCTGCTCATGAAGTCCCAACCAATGGGTGAGCTTTTTTTAGCAGTTGCCAGCTGAAATGTAACAGTTGAAATAAGACTAGGCCCAAAACACCTGCAGAGTTTAAGTACAAGCATCATTCTACTGAATGAAAATGAGCTAAAAATTACCCAAAATAATTAGGGCTTCTTTAGAAGGACTAGAAGGCCCTGAGGGTTCCTCACTGGTAATTATATCACCATCAGGGACGCTGGAATGCTGACATGCGGTACTTTGTGAGGGCATTTTAAAGGTGATGATGTTATTTATTGTAAAGCATCAAATATATATTTCGAACATATTTAAACAATACTGTGAGATGGAGGAAATAAAATAAATTACATAAATAATACAATTATACAAAGAACAATTAGAAATGTAATTTTCTTGTATGGAAAAAATTAACACTCCCTAAAATGCCTAAAATTAGAGTAACCAGGTAAACCACATCAGCTGCAGATGATCAGAACATGGTTGGAGAGCATTATTCTGGAGGAGTCTGTTTTATTTAAACCTCAGATGTTTACTCTGGTTTGCTCTTGATGGTTGAAGTGAGTGGTAAAGATCACCATGGCCAGATCCATGGTGCTCTCTGAGGCCTTCAGAAAGAAGGTTGTAGATACAGAGGAGTGTGGAAAGGGGTTTAGAAAGATCTCAGAACAGTTAGAAATCTGCTGTTCCACTGCTGTTTCGACACAGCCTGTTTGTTTGTTTGTATTAGTGATGTATTTTCACATGGTCTGTTTGTTTGATGTGTAAACGACATATTTTGACAGTGTTTTTTGTTTGTGTAAGTCTTGTATAAGTCTTTGTTTGATGTATAAGTGACTTTCATTTTGACATGGTCTGTTTGTGTAATGTGTAAACGACGTATTTTGACATGGTCTGTTTGTTTGTTTGTATTAGTGACTTTTTTTTACATGGTCTGTTTGTTTGATGTGTTAGCGACTTATTTTGACAGTTTTTCGTTAGTATAAGTGACTTTTATCTTTACATGCTCTGTTTGTTTTACATATAAGCAACATATTTTGACACGGTCTGTTTGCTTGATGTGTAAGCGACTTTGTTTTTCGTTTGTATTAGTGACTTTTATTTTGACATAAACTTTGTTTGATGCATAAGCGACATATTTCGGCACAGTCTGTGTGTTGTATTAGTGGCTTTTATATTGACATGGTCTGTTTGTTTGATGTATAAGCAACGTGTTTTGACACGGCCTGTTTGTTCGTTTGTATTAATGACTTTTATTTTGGCATGGGCTGTTTGATGTGTTAGCGACTTATTTTGACAGTGTTTTTCATTTGTATTAGTGACTATTATTTTGACTTTGTTTGATGCATAAGTGACTGTCTGTCTGTTTGATGTATAAGCAACATAATTTGACACGGTCTGTTTGTTGGTTGTAGTGACTTTTATTTTGACAATGTCTGTTTTTTTTTTCGTTTGTATTAGTGACTTGTATTTTGACGTGGTCTGTATGATGTATAAGTGACGTATTTGGACACTTTCTGTGTTTTTTATTTGTATTAGTGACTTTTATTTTGACATGGTCTGTTTGTGATGTACAGGTTATGTGGAATTCCTCCTGTTAAAGGTAACAGCTGCAGTAAAATCGTGCTCCACACTGTGATCGGTAAAACCCACGAACTAACTGGCTCTTATTACACTTCGACCACGCTGATTGGTCGCCGCTTCACTAACGTGCACATTACTTCTGCTACATGCAGCCCGAAACACCGAGTTGCACGAAAGCCGACCTGAAGGCCTCAGAGGTGGAGAGGTCGTTTGATTGGCTCCGTTTGGGCGTCTGTACCTCTGAATGATAGTCGTCAGGTCGATCAGCAGTGATACTGTACGGCTGTGTGAAATGGCGAGAGGTCTGTGATAGGGCCGCTGATGATGCTGGATGTGTGGAGTAGATTGGCGCTGGCATAATTCACCGCCTCAGCGTGAGATGCATCCGCAGTTTTCATTTTAATGATTTTTTTTTTTTATTTGCCTCCCCAAGGTAATCAGTAATTACACGCATTAGTGGAAACACAGTGGAGTAAAGAGTAGATACAGTATTTATCTGTATCTCTGGATGTGGGGTGAGGGTGAAGGTTGGCGCTGAAGCAGAATCACTGAGGAAGGGAAAAAAATCCTTGAACGGCGTCCACGGGCACCCTGTGCACCGCCGCTACTCAGAGCGGACCTCCTGGTGACGCGGGGGAGCGAGGGAGCAAGGCACGGAGAAAAGAGGACGTGGGAGAATGAATGGCTCTCACTATTTATTTATTTATTTATTTATTTTGGTTGGCACGAAAGCAAAGGAATGTATTATGTATATGCCTTTTTAAATTATTATTATTTCATCCGATTTTTCACCCATTTTCTCCCCAATTTATTCCACTGCTCCACAGCTCATTGCTGGGGGGCTTTAGACCCCCTCTAGCCCATGCCTGGCATTAGGCAGCATGGTGCCAATGTTAGGTTCATGCATCCAGAGAGTCCTATTCTATTGGCAGTACTTCTCTACAGGGACTAAACCAGTGTGTGGGTGTGTGTGTGTGTGTGTGTGCATTTGCACGTCTGTCTCAGCAATGGGTGCAACGTAAAGTAGCTGAGTTGAGTTTAGCAGTCATTAGAAGGGGTGTCCACAAACATTTGGGCATACAGTGGAGTAAGCCTTCAGCTTAAGGGGGTTCAGTCATCCTTCAGCTTCACTGCTGGTGGTGATTGGTTACCACCTGGTTGTTTTTTGATGTGTGTGTGTATGTGTGTGTGTGTGTGTGTGTGTTTGGAGTGGAGAGAGGAGACTCAGGGAGGCGTCCAGGGAGGCGTCCAGGGAACACAGGCAGCTGTTTGTTTGCGTGATTGTGGAGCGATGGGCGAGAGAGGGAGAAGGGGAGAGAGAGAGAGAGAGAGAGAGAGAGAGAGAGAGAGAGAGAGAGAGAGGAATGGAAATAGTGGGCTAGGGGGAGTCCTTGGAAAGGCGAGTGGAAGGGCAGCGTCGGAAAAAAGAGAAGAAAAACATGAAACACTGTCAAAAGACAGCAGGAGGAAAAGAAGGGCAGAGTCTAGAGAGAAATTATTCACCACAACACTCAGAAAGAGAGAGAGAGAGTGAAGAATGACACACACACTCTCTCTCTCTTTTTCACACACACACACACACACACACACACACACACAGGGTTAGACTAATTAGGAATTATAATTACACTGGGGCTGTGCATCTCTCTCGCCTGAGTATAGACCTTTTACCCTTCTATTCTCTCTGCCTTGCTCTCTCTCTCTCTCTCTCTCTCTCTCTCTCTCTCTCTATCTCTCTCTCTCTCTGCACTTCCATCAGTCCAAGTGACCACAGCTCTCATCCCAACAGCAGGTAATGCGCAGCAATATAGCTCTTACCCAACACACACACACACACACACACACACAGAATCGTCAGAAGGCAGTACAGTCCACCAAGCAACCAGCCTCTCTCATCATAACTCAACTAAAAACCTCCTAACTCCAAAAACGGCAGCTTTACAGGAGAAGCGAAAAACCTTCATAACTTTCAATGGAAGTCAATAGGAGAAGATTTGATTCCAGGTCAATTTGGAGCTTTTCTATTGGTGCATTTGTCAGGACACTTGGACACAAAGTAAAGAACAACTGCAAGATTCAGATGATGGCAAGAAGTAAAAAATTTATTATTATAAAAATTTGACACTGATGATATTTATTTGTGAAGCTTCATAATCGGTTAAAGTGTTGTTTTTCGATGGAAATGTGGCTTTGATTCCCAATCAAATTGCAACATCTGTCTGATGTTGGAGCATGAGGTCAGCCCAATGTTGGTTTTTGATGGATATGTGACTTCGATTTTCAAACAAAAGTAACATTTTTACAACATTGGGTTTTGAACATTGACACGATTTTCACTTTTAACTAAAAGTCAACGTCTGTCTGACGTTGGAGCTTGATGTCAACCCAGTTTTCTTTTTTGACATATATCTGACTTTGATTCCCAACCAAAAATAACATCTTTAAAAACGTCAACCTGACTTTAATTTCAACTAACATTCAATGTCTGTCCGACAGTACAGTCCAACGTCTGACTGATGTCAAATTGACATCCAGTGCCTGCTGGGTTGTGACATCACAAAAATATTTTTTTCAGTTTGAAGGATGAACAGTTTAATTATGACTTAAAGGAAACTTTTCCTTTTACCATGACTTGAACGTGTTAAAGAATCTCTAATAAACTGACTAATGTGCACTCTAACACCAACAATCTGTAAAAATTGACAAAAGTATGCAGACAGTAGCAGAGACCATTAATTCTGTGTGTAATTTGACATTTTTTAAATCATTAGAATTGGTGGGCTATTAACTTCCGCTGCTTGTTAGCAACATTGCTCAAGCCTGTAACTCCAGTGCAGAACTCAAAGCAATTGATTCACCAGGTCTTCGGTTCAGTCCAGCGCATTTGAGGGGCATGTGTATTCACTGCCCACCACTGCAACTGTACCTGCACTGACTACAGCATGACGTGTAATGAGCACACGGTCCAATCAGTGGCGTCCACAGCCGGAGCTGCTGCTGACCTCTGCACAACACGCACACTTTCAGAACAATGGCAGGCGGTCCGCACCGCCCATACTAATGACCACACACACTTCTACCCTACACTGGACTGCACCAAGCCGGCACTACCTTGCAGAAATGCAAGCGACTTTGGGGATAGTAACCTGGACAGTGCTGTGACCATATCTACTACAGCAACCACAGCAACCACAGCAACCATTGCATTGTGGTCACTAAGGTGAAACAGTTTTTGCTGAGTGGTTGCTGTGGTGTTGCTAGGTGATTTCTATTGTATTCCAGTGGGTTCTTATGGTGTTGCTAAGTGTTTGGTAGGCAGACCTCTGTGTGTCTGGGGTGGTTGCTAGGCTGTTTCCAAGTGGTTCCTGTTACAGTACAGGACTATGAGAGACTGCTACAGCAACCAGAGCAACCACTTACTAGTCCACTGCCACTGTTTTTGCTAGGTGGTTGTCACGGTGTTGTTATAGTGGTTTCTGTTGAGTTGTTTAGTGGTTGCTAGGAGATTGATGCTATAGTGTGTCTATAGCATGGAGGTGGTTGCAAGGCTGTTGCCAAGAGGTTGTTATGGAACCTGGTGCTACAGTACAGGACTAGAAGTGACTATGGGGAAGGTAAACTGGATGGTGTTACGGCTACGGCAACCACAGCACCCACTTGCTAGGTTGTTGCCACATGGTCACTAAAGTCAAACAACTTTTGCTGGATGGTTGCTGTGGTGTTTTTTTTTTTTAGGTTGGTTGCTATTGAGTTGTTTAGTGGTTGCTAGGTGGTTGCTATGGTGTTGCTAGGTGCTTGCTATGGTACTCCAGATGGTTCCTATGGTGGTTGGTAGATGGATGCTATAGTGTGTCTGAGGTGGTTCATATGGTATACCAGGTGGTTGCTATGGTGTTGTCAAGCACACTTTTTTAATTTAATGCTATGCTATTATCTATAAACATGGGCGAAAGCATGTAGCATAGCGAAGAGCATTCGTAGCCAACTGTCTTAGCCTTTAATCCCCACCCACGGATCATTTCTATGTGTTGTAGGGCATTGGGTACATGCGTATATATGTGTGAGTGCGCAAGAAGGAGAGCGCGAGTGCGCGAGAGCAAGGGCCCTTGACTTTGCGGCGTCTCTGGACGTAGGCGTTTTAAACAATGAGATTACGGAAAACGCGTTTTTCCTTCAGAAGGACTCTCTCTCGCTTCGCCGCTTCCCGGGTTCGAAAGATTGGTTTCATTGATCGGCTGAATTAATGTGGTGCCAGCATAATCAGGCCTATGCAGCTATGCAGAATTTGACATCTTTAGTGAACTCTAATGGATTGATTGGACGTTATCGATCTGCCCTTTTTACACTGTTTATTCTGCTTTTCCGTGTAAAGGAGGGATTAATTCAGTGCGGTGCGGTGTGTAATGTTTTTGTGTGGGTGGGCCGTGGGTGGGTGTGTATGTGTGTATGTGCCAACCTTGATTGGTGACTGCATCCGTTAGGCCCCGCAACCTTTTCTGTTCTACAGGCAGACAATTTAGAGCAAGGCACCTTCACACTTGTGTAATCACCTTCTAATAAAATGCGCACGACTGCAGACGTGCGATCACACACACATGTTCCCCATTACACATGTGGCGTGCAGAGATACGCACGGGAGGGGCTCCTCCCACACACTCACACACACACACACACACTCTCGTGCAGGCTTCAGCAGCTTATTCAGAATTGCAACTTTACCGAACCTTCTATGGAGGTCATTTTGGAGAGTTTCTATTGGTCCATTCACCATGAAGTTCGGACGCAATGTAAATAATAATAGTAATTAAAAATAGCAAAATAAAATTTCCTTAAGAAAATGCAAGCTTTCACTTCTCTGCATTTGCTATGCTGTCAATATTTGTTTATATCAGTGTCAATATTTAATTATGTGGTTGCTATGGTGTTGCTGTGTGGTTGCTGAATCCATTGTGGTTGCTGAATCCCAAGGGGTTGCTATGGTGTTGCTATGTGGTTGCTGAATGTGATTGGTTGGTATTGCTAATTGGGTGCTAGGGTGTTTCTGGATGCTTGCTAGGCAGTTCCAGTCACGTGGGTTCTGGAAGGTGGTTCCTATGGTATACCAGGTGGCTGCTACGGTGTTGCTAAGTGGTTGCTTGATGGGTGCTATAGCTTTTCTAGGTGGTTGCTGTAGTGTTCCAACATGCTGGGATAGTTGATATGGTATCCCAAAGGGTTGCTATGGTGTTGCTATGTGGTTGCTGAATCCATTGTGGTTGCTGAATCCCAAGGGGTTGCTATGGTGTTGCTATGTGGTTGCTGAATGTGATTGTTTGGTATTGCTAATTGGGTGCTAGGGTGTTTCTGGATGCTTGCTAGGCAGTTCCAGTCATGTGGGTTCTGGAAGGTGGTTCCTATGGTATACTAGGTGGCTGCTACAGTGTTGCTAAGTGGTTGCTCGATGGGTGCTATAGCGGTGCTAGGTGGTTGCTGTAGTGTTCCCACGTGCTGGCTAGGCAGGTGCAATGGTATCCCAAGGAGTTGCTATGGTGTTGCTATGTGGTTGCTAGGTAGTTACTTTGGTATCTGTCATGCAAAAACCTTGTATCTCCAAAACGAGGAGGAAAATCAAGCTCCACTTCAGATCGTGGAGTGTGTGTCCATCTGTGCACTGCAAGAAGACAATCCAGCACTGTGGTTCTGCAGGAAGGTTCTGTGAAGCTGGTCAGAAAGCTGTAGTGGATAGGACACTTCATTTGTCCCCTGACCTTAAACCAGGTCCGAGCCTTAAGCCTAACTTTAGCCTCAAGCCAAAACCGAAAATCGAATCTTCAGTGAAAAAATGAGTGACGCCTTACAAGAACCATGTTGGGTTCCATAAAGAACCATGTTTGTCCTGGAGATGTGTGTGAGTGTGAAGAACCTTTGAAAGGTCCCAAAAACGTGGTTCTTCTATGGCAGCACTCAAAGAACCCTTTTATCACCTTTCCAAAGGTAAAGGCCTAAACCTTCTATATCCAGTCTATAGGTGGTCCTAAGTGTACTGTCCAAGTATAGTGAGACCAAGAAAACATCTGCTGCTGAAACCCCGTGGTGTCCAGACCTCAACATCATTGAATGTGATTTGGACGACCTGGATGGTGAGCAGCAGTCATTTTTTAAATCATCATTTCTTCTGCATGTTTTCTGCTGAGGCTGAAGGTCTTGTGTTTAAGGCCTGTGTGTTTCTGACTGGCAGTGAAGGAAGTGAAGGGTGGTCTCCCCCTGCACCCCCCCCCCTCCCCCCAACACTCGCTGTACAGCATGTACAGCAGTGCCTGAATGGCTGAGCATGTGGGTTCTCTGTCACTCCGCTGTTTCCTGGAGTGGGACAGGGCCCCCGTTTTGGAGCTAATTAGACTTGCTTAGCTGAAGACGGCTGTGGATCGATTCTGACATCTGTCTGCTTTCATACGTTTGTGACAGTAACACACTTTGCTTGGAGACATGCTTCCCCCTATAAGACTATTTCTGCTGTTTGTTATACAGCCATGCAACATGTCCAGATGTTTGTGGACACTGCTTTTCTAATGAATGCATTCAGTTACTGTACCTTACGCACTCAAGACGTGGGCTAGAGGGGTACAAAGGCCCACCCCATTGAGCTGTGGAGCAGCGGAAGAACTGGGGATGATGAGTTGGGGTGGTGATCGCCATCCAACATCCTGACCTCACTGAATGCAATCAAATCCGCAGCACAGCAATGGACAGTAGAGACAGTTACTCCAGTAAATAGAGGTTATGCTCTTTTTAAGACTCTTTACATACATTCAGTACCAGTCGAACTTTTGGACACGCCCACTCCTAGAACCCGTCCCTGTGTCAGAGTTAACCTCTCTAAGCTCTGCAATAACAAACACTGCAATATCAGAAATACTGGCCTTCTACCAAATGCGGCTTTTTAGACCCAAACTACCTCAAAACACGCCTGATTGGCTCAAGCACATTAACGAGGACAAACATTCCACTAATTAACTTTTAACGAGGCTCATGCAGTAATCCAGTAATTAGGAGGGTGTAATGATTGTGGTTCTAAATGAGAACTACTTGTTGAAGGCAGATTTCCAAATTTTTAAATTCACATTTCCGTAAACAAAAACATTGGCATCCAAACCACCATTTCAGCACATTTTAAACATTTTAGCAAATGAGTGGTCGACTTTTCTCAGGTCCTTCAACAGTCCTATGCAAAAGTTTGGGCGCCCCTGGGTCAGTTCATTGCTCATTGATTTTCTAAAAGTGTAAATAAGTGAGGAAATCTTCTACAGGAAACGAAAAAGAAAAGAAAATGTTCTGCACAGTTTAGACACAGAGTCTTTTTATTTTCTGAATTTATTATATTAAATAATATTAATAAAACAAGCATATTTAATGGGCTGTTCTTTTTGCTGTATTTTAGCACAGTATTTTTTCACTATTTAAAAAAAATGACTGAAATTTTACTCACAACATACTAACCAGCAACACTTCATTTGACATGGGGTACCCAAACTTTTGCATAACACTTTTGCCTTCTGTTTTTTTCTATATATTGTAGTTTATTTATTAGTAAACACTAATATAATAATACAGGAATGTTTATAACAATATTTCTTATCAATATGCCACATATAATAAGATATATATGAATCTAATATAATTATTGTAGAATTTTACCATAAACTTTTATAAGTTTATAACTTTATGTGGTCGTATTTGCCTATTTTCATTTTTTTGTACGTTATTTCATCCTTGTTTTTTTTTTTAATGTTGAATGATTTTAATGTATTAATTGAACTTAGTTTTCCTTTGATTTCAGTTTATTACATCT
This sequence comes from Salminus brasiliensis, assembly GCF_030463535.1. Lineage (NCBI taxonomy): Eukaryota > Metazoa > Chordata > Actinopteri > Characiformes > Bryconidae > Salminus > Salminus brasiliensis. Next base: position 4,071,403 of record NC_132880.1, read on the forward strand.
TATTTTATACTTCTTTTAATCAGTTTTCTCTGCCATGTTGGAGCATTTTATGTGGTTATTGTATTTACAGTTAAGGCCTTTATCAGACGCTCTTCTCCAGTTCACTCAGAAAATACCCGTAGCTAGTTTATATCGGCTAGAGTCCAAAAGACTCTACTTAAGCACTCTGGGAAGAGGAGGGTCTTCAGTCTGGGTGGGTCTGGGACAGAGAAAAGGTCTGGATGCTGTGTTGTGCAGTGACATGCTCAGCTACACTGGAAATGAGGACCAACCCTCAGAAAATCCATCAACAAATGATTCATTGATTGATTGATTGATATTCGGTCAGGTTTGTCCGACCTCTGACTGCTAGTGTATACGTGTTTTTATCAGGTTACAGTAGGGCTGGGCGATATGGTAAAAATACTAGATCACGATATTTAAAGACCTTTTTCTTGATACATGATATTTAACACGATACATATAAATCAAAACATCAGTAGCAGCAGATTCTTATAAACTACTGTTCAGATCCTCTCCTGTACTGAATACAGTGATTTATACTCAACATCTGCTGCTCTTCATCTAATTAACCCAGTCTAATTACACTGTTATTAATGAAACCTGCAGCTGATCAGTGTTTATTAAGCACTAACAGTCTCCTCCACATGCCTAGAAAAGCTTACTGTTATCATCATAACAAAATTGATCACGATACGATAAAATATTGTCATATTGCCCAGCTCTAGGTCATAGTGTTTATTTGCTTAATGCGAGAAGCCTGGATTAGAAGCCCCTAAAATTGCAGAGCCGAGCTCTGGGGGAAAAGAAAGCCGGCCCGCAGAGACAGTTCACATTAGGCCTTTTAGGTATGAGACCTGCCTGAAGTTACAGCTGGCCGTACTTTAGTTATTGGACTTTTATTATTTTTAATATTATTGCTTTTACACTGTTGTCTGTTGTGTCAGCAGGACTGCACATGAGTCCTCGAGTCTCAGCTTGGTCCCCAGAATAAAACCTGGCCGTGAGAGGAGTAGCAGGGTTAGTCGCTGGGTCACTGGGTAATCTGCTTTTCACAATTCACCATCGGACACTTGCTTCAGTTTTTATTTATTTATTTATTTATTTATTTATTAATCCAAATGACGCCTTTCCCCGTATAAGCGTCTAGTTAGCCTTCCTTCTTTAAGAGCCCTGCAGGTCCAGCGCTGCTGTACAGGGATGAGGAGTCTGGTCACTGGCGTATCTCATTACAGTAAACACGTCTACAGGCCTGGCTGGGCCCTCAGGCTCTCGTGTCCTACAAGGTCATCTGTGTAGCGGGAGCGCGAAGGCGGTCCACAGGGACGGAGAGAGCTGGGCCTCACCTCTGTTCCTCACACACAGTCCCCAACACACACACAGCGCTCACCTGCAGTCTCCCAGTCACCTTCCTTTTCAGCTGCTCTGTGTGTGTGTGTGTATGTGTGTGTGTGTGTGTGTGTTTCTCTTTGCACCTGTGCTGCACTGGTCCACTGCATTGGTTTCTGTCTCTGCTCTGCATGCGTTCCCACATTCGCCTCATTCGCTCTGCTCTTAAATGTCCTTGTGTATAAATAGCAATCAGCCTGACCCTCCGTGCTCCCAGATATTGAGCTTTTTCCCTTTTTTTTTTTCAGAGCATTAAGCTCTCGTGGCCGTATCCGTGTTGCGCCCGGCCAGGGGAAGGGAGCAGCGTGTCTTAGTTGCACCGGGGTATTATGGGATTTATGACCCATCCTGAGCCTCGCTCTCTCCTGCGCTCATTCACTTTCTCTATTCTGGCGCTTTTCCCATTGGCTGGAATTAGTGGTGGGGGAAAACAAACAAATTACAGGCAAACAAACAGAGCGGGGTAATAAGCATGTAGCAACATGCAGAGCGCCCTCTCCACGGGCTGCAGAGAGAAGAAGAGAGAGGGAGGGGACCACCCAGCACAGCAGAATCCACCCTCAGTCCCTCTATCTCTTCGCTTCCGTTCGCCACTCCCTCCGTTCTGCCGTCTCTCTTCTCTCGCACCGTCCCTTGGTCCCGCCCCAGCGTGGGCACGAGACAGATGGGCGGATGATGGATGTGACGTGATGGATGTCGGGCTGATGGATGGGCTGGCGTTGGGCTGATAGAGGATTAAAGCGGGGCTGTGGCGGCCAGGCCCAGCGCCGGGCCACGCTGATGGATAGATAAAACCAACGAGAGGATAAACAAGAGAGCGCTAATCCACGCCCCCTTGACGGACAGAAAATCAAAGCGAGGGGAGAGAGCGGAGGGTGGGAAGAGAGGCGCGTTCTGTGGAGTCGATCGTGGGGAGAGAGGAAAAGATAGAACAGAGGGAATGGTGGAAAGAGGAGAGAGGGATTTTTAAGGATTCTGAGGCTTTGAATTGTGTCTGAAATGAATGGTAACCCAATACAGTTGTTGGAATTTGAGTGCTTTACAACAAAATTTTGTCCAATCCTGACTGTAGCGGGATAAGATTCCATCCAAAGTCCTGCCCAAACCTGACTAACCCAGCAAAATCCTGCCCACACCTGACTGTACCCCAACAAAGTCCTGCTCAAACTGGACTCTAACCCAACAAAGTCCTGCCCATACCTGACTGTAACCCAACAAAGTCCTGCCCAAACCTGACTGTACCCCAACAAAGTCCTGCCCAAACCTGACTGTACCCCAACAAAGTCCTGCCCAAACTGGACTCTAACCCAACAAAGTCCTGCCCAAACTGGACTCTAACCCAACAAAATTCTGTCCAAACCTGACTTACCCAACAAAATTCTGCCCAAACCTGATTAACCCAGCAAAATCCTGACTGTAAGGTGGAACAAAATTTTACCTTAATCCAACCCAGTGAACTTTTTGTATAAACACAACTGTAACAAAACCTTGTCCAAATCCGATTGGGACCCCAAAAAACTGAACCCAACTGTAACCCAACAACTTTTAATATTAACCGGACTGTAACCCAACAAAGTCCTGCCCAAACTGGACTCTAACCCAACAAAGTCCTGCCCATACCTGACTCTAACCCAACAAAGTCCTGCCCATACCTGACTGTAACCCAACAAAGTCCTGCCCAAACCTGACTGTACCCCAACAAAGTCCTGCCCAAACCTGACTGTACCCCAACAAAGTCCTGCCCAAACCTGACTGTACCCCAACAAAGTCCTGCCCAAACTGGACTCTAACCCAACAAAGTCCTGCCCAAACTGGACTCTAACCCAACAAAATTCTGTCCAAACCTGATTAACCCAGCAAAATCCTGACTGTAAGGTGGAACAAAATTTTACCTTAATCCAACCCAGTGAAATTTTGTATAAACACAACTGTAACAAAACCTTGTCCAAATCCGATTGGGACCCCAAAAAACTGAACCCAACTGTAACCCAACAACTTTTAATATTAACCGGACTGTAACCCAACAAAATTCTACCTAAACTCAGTTGCCATCCACAAAAACATCACCCATGTTTATGCCTCATAAACCTCAATGTCTAGTGGCTGAATCTGTAAACATCATGGGTGACTCCAGCATTGTAACTCCAGCATAGAAGTAAAAAAAAAAAACAAATACAGGGTGGAATCCACTGAAAGTAGGAGCAGGACCTGAATATGAAATCTAAATTCTGCATGAACCCGACAGAAAAAATTGGGAAAGGTTTTGGTCAAAGAATTTTGACCAAATCGATTGAATAAATCGTCACGTTCTGTTTCCACACTTGATCTTAGAGCATCCCCCCCTCATCAAATCAAGAAGGCCTCGTTAAATCACAGATTAGTTGGTTAATGGATACCAGAAACATATGCAGGACAGAGATACTCCTGGACTGGGAACCTGGTTTATAGGTGGATCGACTATCTGAGCGGAGAGGAGGGCGCCAACTCCTGTAGAGTCATGGCACAGAGTCAGATGGTCTGTGATCCATATTGAACATCAGGTGTCAAACATTAGGGAGTAGAGGAGGGGTGAAATAAAAGGGCCGGACGGAGCAGTGAGAGAGTGCTAGCAGAGATCCTGGCGGGAAGCAGGCCGAGAGCCGGACCCATCCTCATGCTGCTATCGAGCGATAAGCTTTCTCGCACTTCCGAGTCGCAGGAGACCCCAGGGGTGCCGCTATCGATCCCCTATGTGCTCAGAATTCTCCCGTGCATCACCTGTTTAATACATACACACACACACACACATGCTGTCTCACATACGTTAGGTCACAGAGGTCTGTCCCTAATTTCTAGTCCCTCCGATTGTGACAATTGGAAATGGACAAGTAGTCCTGGGCCAGAAATAGGAAATAGGATGGAGATCTGTCATTCCAGGGAAGTTCCATTTAGAAAGTCAGGGTCTGAGCTCAGGGTCAACCATGCTACGGCACCCCTCGAACAGAGAGGGTTAAGTACCTTGTTCAAGGGATCAACCTGACTTACCCCAACAAAGTCCCGCCCAAACCTGACTAACCCAACAAAGTCCTGCCCAAACCTGACTAACCCAACAAAGTCCTGCCCAAACCTGAGTGTAACCCAACAAAGTCCAGCCCAAACCTGACTAACCCAACAAAGTCCAGCCCAAACCTGAGTGTAACCCAACAAAGTCCAGCCCAAACCTGAGTGTAACCCAACAAAGTCCAGCCCAAACCTGACTTACCCAACAAAATCCTGCCCAAACCTGACTTACCCAACAAAGTCCAGCCCAAACCTGACTAACCCAACAAAGTCCAGCCCAAACCTGACTTATTCAACAAAGTCCAGCCCAAACCCGACTTACCCAACAAAGTCCAGCCCAAACCTGACTAACCCAACAAAGTCCAGCCCAAACCTGACTTACTCAACAAAGTCCAGCCCAAACCCGACTTGCCCAACAAAATCCTGCCCAAACCTGGCTAACCAAACAAAGTCCAGCCCAAACCTGACTTACTCAACAAAGTCCAGCCCAAACCTGACTTACTCAACAAAGTCCAGCCCAAACCTGACTTACTCAACAAAGTCCAGCCCAAACCCGACTTACCCAACAAAGTCCTGCCCAAACCCGACTTACCCAACAAAATCCTGCCCAAACCTGACTGTAACCCAGCAAAGTCCGGCCCAAACCTGACTTACCCAACAAAATCCTGCCCAAACCCGACTTACCCAACAAAGTCCAGCCCAAACCTGACTGTAGGAGTGTCCTCAGAAGGTAAACGGGACACCTGAGAGCCTGCAGTGCTCCATTAGTACCTTTGGGATGAGTTGAACTGAGATGGGTAAGTACCTTGTTCAAGGGCTCAACCGTGGCAGGCGAGTGGACACTGGTATCGAACCCACAACCCTGCGATCAATAGCCCAGCACCACTTTTCTCATGGAAAGCTTTGAAAAGTATCATCCAGCGGCACCTTTAGAACCACTGCTCCTGTAGGGAATCAGAGTGGAGATGCTTAGTGCTCTCTCTGCTAGCTCCATTATTGTCCTAAAGGTCTAGACTAGGCCTGCACCAGTGAGGCGAGCCTTAGTGTCAATTAACGGCATGTAGAGAGAGTGAGAGACGGCAGCGAGAGAGGAAGAGAGAGAGGGGGGACATGTAGGCAGGGGAAGAGGCAAATGAGCGAGTAAGTGAGGGAGGAGAAAGGAGAGCAAGCGGGCAAGTAATGGAGGTTAGCGATGAGAGCGCTGACAGGCGATGTCAGCCCTAACCACGATGACCCGGGATGCTGCACTGAATGCCAAATTGTGGCTGAATTTGAGTGCGAGGCCTCCAGGCGTGAAGCGCATGCAAAACATGGCGTAAATTTGCAGCGAGATGTGAATGCGAATGGAGATCTGAATATGGAAACATGGCTGTTTTGTTTTTTCAGACTGTTACGTTGCTTTTAGCAATGTCGCAACCTGCAGGCCAGCCTCGTTCCAACTGCCTTCTTCACGCCCCTCACAGTGGATGTGCAATGGCAATATCGGCGCATTAGTGTCACAATAGTTGTCCTTATTGTGAAATCTTAACTTTCCAAGGCTAACAATGAATAATATTAGAGATGGTAAATACCACTGTTTCCTCTCTGGTGCTGACATCAATACTGAAGACTGAGCGTTGGCTAATACTGGTTTGCTATCTGATTTGTTACCATAGTGCCCAGTTAGGGAAGAATTAGGGGTTAGATGTGGTTGGTGTGGTGCAACAGTTAACCCCACTACATGCCAGTGAGCTACCACACCATGTGGGAGATTGGGGTTTGAATCCCGGTCTGGGTGACTGTGCTGCGCTACACCAATAAGAGTTCTTGGGCAAAACTCCTAACACTGCATTGGCCTACCTCTGTAATACCAGTAACCTTGTAAGTCGCTCTGGATAAGAGCGTCAGCTAAATGCCATAAATGTAAATGTAAATAAATGTAGATGCCTTGCTCAAGGGCACCTCAGCCATAGATTTAGGTCAAGCTTGACTCAAATCGCAAACTAGGGGTCCGGCCATATTTTAGTGGTTCAGGTATGGGCTATTTTAAACCAGATCCAGTTCCGATCCTTTGTTTTTACCACTTTATCCTAGCAGAGCGCCCTCTGGTGTTACCTAGGCACCTTTAACCGACTTTATTCCCAGCCTACAGAAGTGAGGAGCGTCCTCAGAAGGTAAAAGGACACTTGAGAGCCTGCAGTGCTCCATCTTGTACCTTTGGGATTGGGATTGGGACTTGGGGGGTCGGGAATGAGGTGGGATAGTGATCATCCAACATTCTGACCTCAACATCTGAAATTTCTTGACGCTGAATGCAACCAAATCATCACAGCACGACATGTTCGGCACCTGCTTTTTCTGGACAGTAGAGACAGTTATAAACAACGCTTGATTTCAGAAGAAGCAAGGAATAAGTAGGTGTCTCAATACTTTTGTCCATATAGCGTATTTGTATTTGGTTTATTTCGCAGCCGTCTGCAAAGTACCCGAGTAGCCAACAATTAGATGATGGCACCGGCCCAGAATTCCCATAGTGGTGCATCCCATGAAAGTGCTGCAGGAGTCTACATGCTTCTGCTGGGATAGTCTCAGCTGTCATTAACACATGTGCTTTGATGAAAGCCGGCTAGCCGATACGCTGCCAACAACCCAGGCGATACCTGATCTATTAAAACATTCCTGGATCGACTCTGATCCCGACCCACTGGAGGTCCCTAATTAAAACTTCGCTGCTTCTTCTTCCCCATAGTCTTGAAGACCTCCCCAGTCTTCTACGTAAGCTGTGTTTCAGGGTACAGCATCAAAATATCAGCACGGCTGGAATCAATTAGCCTCCGAAATTCCACGGAATCGCCTGCGCTGTCTCCCTTGGAGGGGTGGCCAAAAATGTGCGTGTGGGAGATAAAAACAAGGAAACGAGGAAAGACTCGGACCACAATTAAGCTCCGAATTAAACTCCATTAAACGATAATCCTAATGATAATATTTTGAGGAGTGTGTTTTGGCGCGCCGTGAGTGGGAACCATTTTGTAACAGATGACTGTGTTTATTCACACCGGGGAGGAAGGTTCAGTCTCTGCCAGTGCTCCATTAGAGGAGAGCTGTTACTATGGAAGGGGGAAGACAATTTATTCGGCTCCCCATGGCACGCACCTCGCGGGAGTGCAACACACGCCTCCCCCCCTCCTTTCCGACACCCAGAATAGGCTAGCTGTGAGAGCACTAATGATTCGGGACACCTCCGCTGCCTGTCCAGCAGCTCACGCCACATTGAAAGACTCTCTTTCCCCGCGCACCTCCCACCCCCCACCCACCAGCACTCCATCCTTGTTTGTGTTTGGACATGGCGGCGTGGGACGAACACAGGGAACAGGCGAAGAAGAAGTGTCTGCAGGATTCGGACAGATTCTGGACAGGGGACGCTTACCGTGGACGTTATAGGCCCATATAAGTGTCCAGACGCCTCTTCCAGTTAGTGGATTCAGCTACTTTAAGGCGCACCCATTGCTGACACAGGTGTTACAGTAGGTGCAGCTGTGCAACCTCCACCTCCACAGAAACGCCACGCTGGTAGAATGGGCAGCACATGCAAGTTGGCGAGTTCAGACAGTGCCTTTGACATATGGTCGTAGTATAAAAAAAAAGGGATTAAGGCACTGTAGGATGGAAGAGAGCAGGGCGACACACAGAGAGCCCAGGTCAGTCTTCTTGTTCTTTAGGTTTTGGGTGGTTCTGTAGAGACCAGGTCAGTCTTCTTGTTCTTTAGGTTTTGGGTGGTTCTGTAGAGACCAGGTCAGTCTTCTTGTTCTTTAGGTTTTGGGTGGTTCTGTAGAGACCAGGTCAGTCTTCTTGTTCTTTAGGTTTTGGGTGGTTCTGTAGAGACCAGGTCAGTCTTCTTGTTCTTTAGGTTTTGGGTGGTTCTGTAGAGTTCAGGTAAATTTCTTGTTCTTTAGGTTTCAGGTGGTTCTGTAGAGCCCAGGTCAATCTTCTTGTTCTTTAGGTTTTGGGTGGTTCTGTAGAGCCCAGGTCAATCTTCTTGTTCTTTAGGTTTTGGGTGGTTCTGTAGAACCCAGGTCAGTCTTCTTGTTCTTTAGGTTTTGGGTGGTTCTGTAGAACCCAGGTCAGTCTTCTTGTTCTTTAGGTTTTGGGTGGTTCTGTAGAGTCCAGGTCAGTCTTCTTGTTCTTTAGGTTTTGGGTGGTTCTGTAGAGCCCAGGTCAATCTTCTTGTTCTTTAGGTTTTGGGTGGTTCTGTAGAGTCCAGATCATTCTTGTTGTTCTTCAGGTTCCAGGTGGTTCTGCTGAGTCCAGATCATTCTTGTTGTTCTTTATGTTTGAGGTGGTTCTGCTGAGTCCAGATCATTCTTGTTGTTCTTCAGGTTTGAGGTGGTTCTGCTGAGTTCAGGTCAATCTTCTTACTATTCGTCAGGTTTCAGGTGGTTCCGTATCCATTGCTATGGAGGAAATGTTGAATGAGTGGATGTATTGATACTTTTGGACATTGGCCCACTTTCCCAAACCCAGATTAGGCCTGCATCTAGACCGAACCGGATTTTGTAATGCTGGATCATCATTGGTTTTGCAGTTTAGTCCAGGACTTGACTTAATAATAGAATGGGAAACCAGAAAGCTGGTGATAGTGATGAATACACCCCTCTTTACCCTGGGTTTTCTCTCTCTTCTCTCCCCTCTCTCTCCCTTTCTCTCAGCGTTTGTACCTCTCTCTGACCCCTCCTTGCTTTCCACTCCCCCCACCCCCTGCTTTCCCTTCCCCACTCGCTCCCGGCTGTGTTATTTACGTGCGATCATGTTTCTCCATCGATTACCGCAGTGTAACAATTGAGACAGATTTGCCCGACTGTCACAATAGCAGTGGGATTCGGCAGTTTGGAAATGGGATTAGGCTTAAATGGAATTTAATTTTCACCATTCTGTCTCCCAAGCCTGTCTGCCACCCAGACACTATGACGCTGATGTGCTGGGGGGTGTGTGTGTGTCTGTGCTTTTAGAGGAGGGGGTTGGTTGTGTGTTGATTAGCTGTTTCTGTAGGGACGGCGATTATGGTTGTTTGTACCCTCCAGGGTTATTTATTGCTTATGCTGACTTGTTGGCCTGGCTTTCTGTAGCACACTGCATATCGATGAGGCTCAGATGTGTCTCTAGGAGGAGCGTGAACGAATGGCGCTCCGTAAAGGTTTCGGAGGTAGGTTTTGGTCATTGATTCACATATTGGGTCGTCTCTAACGCCAACTGTACGTTAGGTCTTCAGGTCTTCAGTCCAGGGTTCAGGGAATTCCTCGGTCTGGTCCTCAGGTTTCAGGCGGTTCTGTAGATTTTAGGCCGTTCAGTTCAGTTGCAATCACCCTGACAGCGTTGATGGAAAGTGACTAGAGGTGCTGTTTACATACTTGTGGGATGTAAACAATGAAGTGATACTCCAGAGAAGCTCATTATTATCAATTCTAATTGATTTTAGTATTTCAGAATCAGTGGAGCTTCATAGCCACCTTTAGATCAATAGATCA